>NW_028254208.1:0-139710 GCF_964263255.1 Lissotriton vulgaris
TGCAACCCAGTGTTTTTCTATGGAGAGTCAACCTTGCAGCAGTAAAAAAAAGACTTTTGTGGTTTTCCACTGCCAGGAGATATAAATATACAAGTTCAACATTTTGAATGCTAAGTACCCCGCATATGGGAATTTAGGGCCTACATTAGGGATGACTAATAAGTATTAAAAATGAAGGTTTAGGCCTTGCAAAAGATTTTTGTTGTTAGGCTGAATTGGCAGTTTTAAAACTGTGCACTCAGCCTGCAGGGGCAGGCCTGGAGATAAGCTTTGAATCGCCACGTTAGTGGTGGCGCAATATGTACTGCAGCCCACTAGCAACATTTAACTTACAGGCACAGGGTACACTTTTGTAACATATTCTAGATTCCTATAGGAAAATTAAATCAGCTAATTTTGACATGTAGGAGAGGGTAGAGAACATGCATTTAGGCTCAGTGAGCAAAGTAAAAAAATCAGCATAAGTTAAACAAATGGGGTCATCAAAGAATAAGAAGCATTTGTTTATACTAACAGACTCAATCACACTGATTAGATACTCATATTCACACCCTGACACATATTCATACTACATAGAGTTGCTCACACACATACCCCACACACATCTTCTACAACACACACTAACACTAAGTGACTCGGCCACACAGACATTTTTTTTTTAATTATATTTTTATTGCAGAGTTATAGACCACAGGATAAAAGTAAACAGCCAGTACACTTGTGGGCTCCCCCCGTCCAATGACAGTTCACAGTTGTACACAGCCATTCAGCCCGCATCCCGGAGGCCGGGCGGCATATCACATCGCTCGAAAGGAACACAGCACAGTGTACGTCCCATTGGGACCCTGGCGGAAGGTCGTTTTACGTATCTGCTTTTACCCCCCCACCCGCAACAACATTCCCGTCAGCCATCTCCGTGGGAATCAATGTAATCGCCCCTGCCGGGGACTGCTCTAGGCTATACGGGCCTTCGTACCAGGCCGTTCCACCCAATCAGTCTGCTCACCACTCGATACCCCCTGTCCCAGTAGTTCCATGGCCTCAACCCGCAACCCTCCAATGGCTTCCGGCCCACCCCAAACCCCCCTACAACTAACCCCCCCAAAATCCCCCCCCCCTGGCAACTGCTAAGGTGTGCGCTTCGCTCTATTGAACTGGATGGGTCCACTACAGTGCGTAGTTCCATACTTCTGTGCTCGCCCCGCGGTGTCCAGCGGCTTAGTTCTCGCCGTCCTCATCCTCAACCAAAGCATCACGCAAAGCCTGTACCACTAACTCCCATGCACGCGCCGCATCCAGTACCTTCTCATTCCCCAACTTTACTGCTTGCTTCATCCGGAGCACGCTCTCGCAGTCAGACCACCGCAGCAACTCATTCTTCCATCTACGCAGTGAGGGACCTCCCCTGGACTTCCAGTGCCACGATATTTCCCTTTGTGCCAATATCAGACCCAGATCTATGAATTTACTTGTCACCTTGGTGTGCTTAGTATGCGGGAACCAGAGCAATAGGCACGCCGCCATGTCGAATTCTACCTCCCTGTCAGTCACCTCATTCAGGAGCTCCCCTACCTCCGCCCAATAGGTTCCCAGTTGTGGACACCCCCAAAACAAGTGGTCCATGTCTGCCCCTAGGGACGAACACCGGGGGCAACAGGCATCCGGCACCCGAAAGTACCGCTGTAGTTTCTCTGGAGTTAAGTAGGCCCTATGGAGCACATAGAAATGGACCTGCTGAAAGCGCGCGTTCCTGGTGCCCTTCCACGTGCGTCGCAGGATATGGCCCCATGCCGTATCCGGTATGGGCCGACCAACGCTCACTTCCCATTTAGCTTTGAGCCCATGGAGTGGTTCCAGCCCTTCGTTCAGCATCCTATTATGGAGGCACGTCACAGCCTTGAACGTACCGGCCGCCATCACCACATATTGGCACGCCATAGTCGTCGTGGGTTCCAGGAGCCCCTCTTTCCAGTGCTTTTGTATGGCAGCCACTACTGCCGCATGTAGGAGGAAGCCCCCCTCAGGCAGTCCGAACTGGTCCCGGAGCACGTCGAACGGCGCCAACGCCCCATCTATGTATAAGTCACCCACCACCTGCAACCCCGCCTCCTCCCAATCCAACAACGGGGACCAATCTCCTCCGTGCGGCAAAGCCGTCAACATCCCGATCGGGATCTCCGGGGCATAAGGCCGCGATGCCCTCGCTCTCCGAAGGCTCCTTTGCCAGCACAGCCGGAGCGTCCGCTCCTCCATGGTGAGGGCCCGTAACTCGAGCCGTTGCTGCATGATGATGTATGACAGCACGTGGCGCTGTATCCCCCGATCCCGGTCTTCCTCCGGCCCCCGGAACACCCTGGCTACGTTCTGCGTTAGGACCTGCAACTGCGCCGCTAGATAATACAGCTCAAGGTCGGGCACGGCCATGCCCCCTTCCAGCTTGGGGCGAAGTAGCGTGCTCAGGGCTATTCTGCGACGGCCATGCCCCCATAGAAAGCCAGTAATCATTGACCGCAGTTCCCTAAACACCCCCTGGGGAATCCAGACAGGCAGCGTTCGGAAATAATAGAGGAAGCGGGGGAGCGCCACCATTTTCAACAGTGCTATCCTGCCCAGGACTGTCAGCGGGAGGGTCGACCAGAAAGACAAGCTACCCCGTAGTGACCGGACACAACGGCCAATGTTACCCTCCAAAAGGTCAGCAGCCGAGTGGTAAATGCGGACACCCAAGTAGGTGATGCAAGAGGGTTCCCATGCCACACCCAAGTCGCTGCTAGGGGCCGGCGATCCCGCTCTCAGCGGAAATACGCAGGTCTTCGCCCAATTGACCTTAAGGCCCGACAGCCGGCCGAACTCGGACAACAGATCCATCGCTCCAACCAGTGCCCCCGAGGTGTCAGCTAGGTACAGGAGCAGGTCATCCGCATAGAGCGATATATAATGCCATTGCCCATCACTCACTATTCCCGCGTATCGGTCGCCCGACCTCGCATGGACCGCCAGGGGTTCCATCGCCAGGGCAAACAACAGAGGGGAGAGAGAGCATCCCTGTCGTGTTCCCCTGCCCACCGGATACGCTGCAGAGACCAGGCCGCCCAATCGAACTCTCGCCGTTGCCGAGTTATACAAGACCCTCGTCCACCTTCGAAACCCGTCGCCCATGCCAAACCTCTCCAGCACTCCATCCAAGAAAGGCCACTCCAAGCTATCGAAGGCCTTCTCGATATCCACGGACAGAACCGCCGGCGCTCCCTCCCCATCCAAGATGGCGTCCATGATTCCCACCAGGCGGCGGATATTCATCGCCGTGCTCCTCGTGGGTATAAACCCGGCCTGATCCCTGTGCACCAGGCCCGTCATGTGCGGGGCCAGTCTAGTGGCTAGGATGCGACTCAGGATCTTATAGTCCACCGTCAGCATGGACAGCGGGCGATAAGACCTCACGTCCGCGGCATCCCGGCCAGGCTTTAGGAGCGGTACTATCAAGGCCTCCCGCATGGAGCCAGGCAAAGCCCCCTTCTCGAAGGCTTCCGTATACACCACCAGCAGCCTGGGCGCCAGAGCGTCCACATAGTGTTGATAGAACTCGATTGGCAGTCCGTCCACCCCGGGCGTCTTATTACGGGCCATATGTTTGATAGCCACTCGAATTTCCGTAAGCGTGACTGGGCTACCCAGGTCCTTCGCGTCTTCCTCGTCCAGGACCGGAAGCGGCCTCTCCCCCAGGTACTCCACGATGTCCTGAACCCCCACTCCCAACTGACTCCGGTACAAGTCCTCATAATATCCCCTGAAGCGGTCCAATACAGCTGCCTGGGAGTACACCATCTCTCCCTGCGCATTAGTAATGCTGAGGATCGGGCAGCCCCTAAGTTCCGGGTTAGCTAGTCTGGCCAAGAGGGTACCCACCTTGTCCCTTTCTGCGTGTGCCCTGATAATGTACTGCCTATAGTCATAACATCTCAAACGTTCCGTCTCCGCGGCTACCACTTCCTTCGCCTCCAATAACTGGGCCTGTAAACCTGGCCTAGTTGGCCCGCGGCGCTCCAAGTCCCTCAAAGATTCCTCCGCTTTCATTAGATCATTCAGCACAGTCGTCCGAGCATTCGAGAACCTGCCCAAGCACACCCCTCTCACCACCACTTTCATTGCATCCCATTCAGTCGACCTACTCGTCGCCGTTCCTTCATTCACACCGAAATAACTATCAATGCCTTGCCGGACCGCATCGTCGAACACAGAATCCTCTAGCGTCTCCGGCCGAAGCCGCCATGTTGGTATTACTGAGCGCTCCCTCTGCCACTGAATATGCACCAATAGGGGGTTATGATCGGATATAGTCCTAGCAAGATACTCCGCATGGGTAAGCAATGGGGCTAGGGAGCTCCCGCAAAGCACCGAATCGATCCTGACATGTAGATCATGGAGAGCGGAATAAAAGGAGTAATCCCTGGTTCCCCTGTGCCTCTCCCTCCAGACATCCAGCAACCCCCACCGTTCTTGCCAGTCCTTCCTGTGCGCGGCCAGCCTGCGCACAGGAGAGTCTACTAGGGGGGGATGGGACCTATCCAGAGCAACATCCGTAATCGAGTTGAAGTCCCCCCCTAGCACTATCGGACCCGCCAGGAAAGAGGCCAAGGACCCCGAGAGGCTATCAAAGTATCGGCCTTGGTCAGTGTTCGGTGCATAAACACAACAGAAAACCACATCCCGTCCATATAATCTCCCCTCCACCGCTACAAACCTGCCATCCGGATCCACTACCTGATTCAGCACTTGAAAGGGTACCCCCGCCCTCACCCAGATCAAGACCCCCCTGGCGTACGCTGAGTAAGTGGTGCCAAAAACCTGGCCCCGCCATCTTTTCTGCAAGGCAGCGCACTCTTTTTTGGTGAGATGAGTCTCCTGGAGCATAGCTATCTGAACCCCCCTGCGTACCAGGTATACATGTACTTTGTGACGTTTCACCATAGTCCGCAGCCCCCGGACATTCCACGTTAGGCATTTCAAATTAGGTAATGTCCCCATTCCAATCCCGTACAGTCCGAATCAGATAACAACGGTCCATGACCCCCCCAATGCAGTTGCCCCCCCCCAAACAGCCCCAAAACTGAAACATTCCCCAAACCCCACACCCCAGGACAGAGCACACGAACCCGATGGCCGCCCCCATCCAAACCTTGACCCAACGTCACACACACTTACCCTGTGGTCTCCACCACAGTCGACCTTAAGGGCCTAGGGGGGGTGAGTCGCCGCCGACCCCAGCTAGCGGAGCCCGCGTCCCGCCCTTCATCCCCTCCGAAACACACAGCTCCCCCACCCGGCAACCCGCCCCCCAGCAACAGGATATCCCCCTACCATGAAGTCCCGATCTAGTCCCAAGTCTATCTCAGCCGCAAAAAATATCATCCGAAGTCTGTGGGGTCACTTTCGGCCCCTTCTGGCTCTCCGCCTCCGAAAGTTCCTCTCCTGTTCTGCTGCCTTCCCCTCCCGAGTCCGTTTCGGCCCGTTCACTGTTCTGTTGCGACCCTGTAATGGCCGCCGTCGCTGCGAGTGCATCCCTCTTCTCCGCCGCCATTTGAGCCTCCCGTTTCTCCCGCTGGCGCCTGTTGCGGGACCTGATGCGTTGCGACTGCCGCACCCGGGGCTGCTTGGGCTGGTCTCGCCGACTTTGGTGCGTCCTGTCCGTCCCCGCTCTGTACGACTCAAGCCATTGCCAGACTTCGTCCGGAGTCTGGAAAAAGTGTGTGGTGCCATCCATGATAATCCGCAGCTTGGCCGGGTAGAGCAAGGAGTACTGGATGCCTTCCTCCCTGAGCTCCTTCTTCACAGCAAGGAACGATGCCCTGTCCTTCTGGACCGCCTGCGTATAATCCGGAAAGATCGTTACCTTGCTGTTTTCCACCTCATAAGGGCCCGACATCCTGGCCCGCTGGATGAGGAGATCTCGGTCCTTGTAGTGGAGGAGCCGTACCACCATCGGTCGGGGGGGGCGGCCAAGCCCCGGCGGGCGAGCGGGCACCCGGTGAGCTCGCTCCAGAGTGAAAAATGGAGTAAGCCCCTCCGGCGCCACCACAGTGCGGAACCAGTTCTCCATGTAGGCCACCGCATCCTCCCCCTCAATCCGTTCCGGCAGGCCTACGACCCGTACGTTGTTCCGCCTATTGCGGCCTTCGGCATCCTCCGCCCTCCGCTCTAGAGTGTCCAGTCGGGCCAAAATGTCCGTGATCCTGTGTTCTGCGGTCACCACCGATGGCTTTAGGTCCAGCAACAGTTGGTCATGATCCTTGACTCGATCCGCCAGCTTCGCATGATCCGCGCGTAGCAGCCCCAGGCCCGTGGCCACTTGGGCAATGTCATTGTGCAACGCCTCCTTAGTGGAGGTGATCGCCTCAAGGATGGCATCCAAGCGCCGGTTCAGCCGCTGTTCCTGGTCAAGCTCCGGGGAGGGACTCTCACTCAGCCGGGTCGATGTCGCCGAGTCCCCCTCGCGGCTCCCGGGCATCGGCCCTCCGATCGCCGCCATGTCAGGGCACTGCGTCACAAGTCCGGTCACCCGTTCTGCCGGCACGCCCGTGGGTCCGTACCGGCCACCAGGCACCGGGCAGTGCTATATCCCCGCCGACGGTCTCAGGAGCAATGGCCAGGCAGACGAGCTCCGTTCCGTCACCCCCCTTGGGCCTGTGGGGGGAGGATGAGTCTTAGGGCGGTGGCCGACGAGAGCCCCTGATCTTCTGGGCGAGTCGGGCAGCGCCCCCCGGTCTCGGGGCGTTGCGCCGCCAATCCTAGTGCGTCGGGTAGCCGGGTGCAGGGTCCCCCGCTACTTGGTGACAGCCGGACTCAGGGCTGAGGTTAGGGACCGTCCGACCTCCTCGCCGCCATTTTCTTCACACCCCGGACTACACCTCGGCCGCCTCTTCCCTCGATCTCCTCGGGGCCAGCAGTCCCCCAGCGACTCTCCGATTACGTCCAGCTGTCCCCTTACACTTCAGAGGGCAGGAACGTCGTCCACGGGTCGCCTAGGGTCCCGAAAAACAGGAGAATTAGCGGGATTCCGCGCGGAGCTGCGAGCTCACGCCGCCATCCCGATCGGCGTCCAAGCCACGCCCCCTCGGCCACACAGACATGTGCAGTCACACACTCATCCAAACATACACACAGATACATACCTGAATTCCAACATTCACTCAAACTCACATAGATGCTAGCAGTTACACATAAACAGTTAGTCATACATACTCACACACACACATTCAAATAACACACCCTCATCTATATATACTCTCACCCGCTGTCACGTTGCACCTGCATAAATAAAACTCAGGAGTCGGAGCTGTGCTGGTTCACGTCTTACTTTATTCCCTGCCAGCACCTTACTAGCTTACAAACTAAAACTGGTTCCTGTTCCTGTTTCCTGTCTTGCCTCTTCCTGGCTGCCTGTCCTGTCTGGATACAAGGTCAGGCGCTACTACATGACATCTCCCCCTTTTGTACAAAGTCTCTCCATACCTCATATTTCTTCAACCAACCGTCTGGGTCTTCTTATCTGATGCTTGGGGCGACTCTCTCGTTCTGGTGCTCGTACATGATGATGATCTGCGTCATTGATGATTCGCGGGGGGCTGTAACTGTTCTGGTCAGTATTGTCACTATGGCTCACTGAGTCACTTGAGGTTTGACTCGAGGAGGCCCTCTGATGGCTGCACGAATTATACCTTTTGAAGTATGACACATTTCTTGTTATTTGCTTGTTGTCAGCTTTCGCTGTGATAATTGTTCCTTTCCTCCTACTGACTTGTAGGGGAGTGTCAAGATATCGGCTGTCTGCCTTTGCTCGTTGGTCATTCCGGACTATCACCCAGTCCCCTTCCTGTATGTTGGAGTCCTTGGCGTGTCTGCGCCGATCGGCGTATGTCTTTATTTTGAGTTTCTTCTCGTGGTCTATTTCGACCAGTGTGTTGTGGTCGACCGTGATGGTCCGAGGTTGTGATGCAGTGTTCGTCATGGGTAGACGAGTCCGGGGCGCCCTCCCTAGCATTAGGGTGGCTGGGCACTGGTTTGTAGTGTTGTGCGGTGTGGTCCGGTATGCCCTTAGTACTTCATTCAGGGTCTGCTGGATGTCTCGGTGCGTTAGCTCAGCTTGTTGAATTGCCTTTTTAAGAGTTCCCATAAATCGCTCCACCATGCCGTTGGCCTGGGGCCACAGGGTGGTGATCTTTTGGTGTTTGAAGCTGAGGTGTGTCGCGAATCCTGTGAAATCATGGCTATTGAATGGGGGTCCGTTATCAGATTTGACTCGAAGGGGGATGCCCCATGCTGCGAAGATCTCGTCCAAGACTGGGATGACTGCTGTGGCTCTGGTCGATGCTATCAGATGTGCAAACGGGAATCTCGAGTATTCATCCATGACAACTATGATGTATTGTCCCGACTGTAATGGTCCGAAGAAGTCGACTGCGACTTGTTGCCATACCCCGTCTGGCAGCTCCGACATTTGGAGCGGGGCCGGTGACTCTTCTCGACCGACAAGTTGACATGTCATGCAGTCTCTTAGGGTTGTCTCTACCATTTGGTCCAGTGTGGGGAACCAAACACGTTCTCTCAAGGCCTTCTTAGTGGCGTTTATGCCTCTGTGGCCTTCATGGGCCAAATTGATGACTCCTTGACGTAGTTTGTGTGGAATGACAATCCTCCCCCCCTCTCAGAAGAAGTCCAGTATCGCTGATGGAGAGTTCGTCATGAACGCGTTGAAAGGCAGTTAGGTCGCGAAGGAGTTGGTCCGACTCTTGAGGAGTGCTTTTCATGTGGCGCCAGGAGTTCGTGCGGACGCGGGTCATGACGGCTTGCATCAGCGGGTCGCTGGCAGATGCTTCTTGTATGGCCTCCAGAGGAACTGTGGGAGGGCATGTGGCGTCGATGACAAAATTAATGTACTCATCAGCCAGAGAGTGGGCAGGTTTCGTAGTGTCCAAGGGGTGGCGAGACATATAGTCGGCTGGATTTTCGGCTTTCCCGGGCTTGTGAACGATAGTGTATATGTAGTCTTGAAGACGCAATCCCCATCGTTCGATGAGTGGTGGCATCTTGGCGTTGGGATTGCCGAAGATCGTAATGAGTGCCTGGTGGTCCGTGACGATCGTGAAATGTTTGCCATATACGAACAGATGGAAGTGTTCGCATGCCGACACCACAGCCAAGCTTTCTTTCTCCGGCTGGGAGTACGCCTTTTCAGTGTCTGTGAGGCTGCGACTCGCATAGGCAATGATGTGGCGCTGGTCTGAATTTTCACGGTATTGTGCTAGGATGGGCTGGCGTCAACTGTGATCTCGGTATTTTTGTTTGTGTCGAAGTAGGCAAGATTTATGGCTGAGCTGACGGCTTGTTTGATGATGGTGAACGCCTGTTCGCATGCATCTGTCCAGTCGAAGGGCTGGCCCTGGCGCGTGAGTTCCCGTAGGGGATAGCTGATTGTGGCATAATCGCGGATGTAGCGCGCGCAGTAGCTCGCCATGCCGAGGAATGAGCGAAGGTCGCTGACATCTCGGGGAGTTGGAGTGTCAACAAGTGCGACTACTTTTTCCGGGTCGGGCTTCATCCCTTCTCTGGAGAATATGTGTCCATAGAACTTCAGGGTGTCTTTGTGGAATTCGCACTTGGCGGCATTGAGCGTCATGTTGGCGTTCAACAAAGCATGACATACTCTGTCTAGGGCCGTGTCGTGTTCAGTTTGATCTTTCCCGAATACTAGCAAGTCGTCACTATAATTGAAGGCGTTTGGAATGCCTTGTATGACTCGCCGGATGGCCTCCTGGAAAATCTCGGCAGCCGACGAGATGCCAAAGTTCAGGCACTTGTACCGGAAGAGGCCCTGATGCGTAGTAAACGTAGTGATGTACCTTGATTGGTCATGGAGCTCCAACTGATGGTAACCTTTATTGAGGTCGAGTTTGGAGAATACAGTGGCGCCGTTGAGTCTTGTGATCATGTCGCTTATGTGTGGCCCAGGATGGCGCTCCCGCTCGATGGCGGTGTTGGGGGCGCGCATGTCGACACACAATCTGACTTTGTAGTCCTGTCCTTTTTTGGGGACCACTACAACCGGGGACACCCATGGAGTGGGTCCCGATGTGCGTTCGATGATGTCAGTCTGTAAGAGATCTTGTAGCTCATCATCGACGGCTTGCTGCAGATGGAAGGGCACTTTCCGATGATGTTGAGCAATGGGCGTCACACGTTCGTCTATGTGTAGTTTCACTTTGAAGTGATTCAGCTTCCCAAGGCCCTTGAAGAGTTTCGGGAATTTCGCCACGATGTCGGGGGCGTCTTCAGTCATATAGAGAAGTTCCACTAGTCTCAGCTTTTCTGCCGTTGGTAAGCTGAGTAAGCAGTCAGCTATGTCCGGTCCTTCTACCACATGAATGTAAGCTTGGATTTTTCTCTCTTTGAATGTCAGAGTTGTGTGGAAACGACCCAGGCATGTAAGGGGTTTCCGCGCCATCCATGTGAAAATACGAACTGCCGCTGGCTCCAATTTAGGCCGCTGCTTCATGCTATGATATTCCAACACACATATGTAGTTTAACGACGCCCCTGAATCTAGGACGAATTTTACCGGGTGTTCTCCTATCATGATGTCCAGTTTGGGATATCGTTTCAGGCGGTCTGGGTCTGAAACCATGCAGATGAATTTGTCGCTGTCTTGTGACACAGGTGTGTGAGATGAGGAGTCACTGGACGTGGGTCTGTGTGACCTGTAGGAATCCACAGTTTGGCGTCGGGACCGGTGAGAGCTCGCGGACCGGCCTCAGGAGTGGTATGGACTTGCTGATCGACGGCTATATCTCGATGAACTGGATGAGTGGTCTTCTCTCCCTCTTATGGCACGAGCATGGTGTCGGGTGCCGCGTCATGGGGGCGATGGCCTGCGTGCGGATTATCTGGCTTGACACGCCACCTCAAAGTGATTATCTCTCCCACAGCGGTGGCACCGCTGACCGATGGCCGGGCATTGTCCTGAGTGTGGGTAATCTTGCCCACACCTGTAGCATGCGGGTGATGATTTTGCTGACTAGTCCTGTCGCGAGTCTCGTCGGGAAGAGGATTTGCGAGAGGAGTATTTCGATTTGTTAGATCTGTGTGAGCTGGTTGTAGATCTTGTTGTCTTGTATGCTTGTACCCGAAGGGCGTGTTCCTTTCAGTCAGGCTTGTGAGTTTCCATTCGTTTGGCGTAGTTTTCAGCCTGGTCATTGATTCTTGTTAGTTCCTCAATCTCCTCCAGGGTGTATGTGTTTCTTTAAGAGTCTTTGGCGTAGAGATTCGGATATGCAACCATCAATGATGCGGAGGCGTAGGGCGTCCTCCGTCCTGAAGTTGTCGAATTCACAATGGCGTGCCATTCTTTTGATGCGCACAATGAAGTAGCTCATGCACTCGTCCTTCTCTTGGACGGCCAGATTGAATGTGTATCGTTCATAATCCACGTTGCGTTTGTGGAGGAATCGTCTGTCAAGAGCTCCTTTGACTTCATCATAGGTTGCGGTCGCTGCATTTGGTAGGTCTTTAATGAATTGCGCTATTTCCTGGTCTATTAGGTTTCTTAAGGCCACCAGTTTTTGTTTGGGGTATGCACTGACGACCCGACCATGTAATCTTCAAAGTCCTCGCTTCAATTCTTCCAGGCAGGCCCCATGGTGTTGCCCGGCATTAACACCAACGGTTGTGGTTGCCGCATGAAGGGTGCCCCCAGGGCCACGTGAGGCGCCATGGCTGCGCCGACTTGAGGCGCTGGACCTGCTGTCGCATTTCCGTCAGTCGTGCTGCTGGGAGCAGTGAGAGACATCTTGAGCTGTGACAGCTCCTCTGCACTTCCCTTGCTGCAGGCGGTATAATCTTTGCTAAACAGGCAGTGTAATTTTTGCTAAACAGGCTTTCCGTTCTCTTGTTGTAAGTCTTGATGTATTCTGCGCTTTTCCTTGTTGTAGGCAAAGTGTTTTCCGAGGAATGAGCTTTCCCGCTCTTTTTGTTGCAAACTTGGGTGTATTTTTAGGTGTTGCCTGGTTTTAAGATGGCCGCCGTTTATTTTTCGTGGGTTAACCAATGGCCAGCGCCTGACCTTAAAATGGCCACCGTGTGGGACACTATATCTTGGGGCCTTGGCTGCTCCGTGTTTCATTCATTCACTCTAGCTCTCTTCGCGCGGCCTCGGCAGGACTCACCCCAGCTTCTCTGCTGCTTTCTTTGGTTTCTTTTTCCGTGAGCGGGTCTTCGGTGTCCACAGTGACGCTGCCGCTTGTCTGTGTTCTTCGCCGCGTGTGCACGCGAGTCGTGCGCTTCTTGCTCGCGCTCCGCTCTGCTGCCTGCTTCTGCACCGGATGCCCCGACGGGCTCGTAGGCTGGCTCCAGCAGTCTCGGCACCAGTTTCTGTTTCGTGCTTCTTTCGCGCTCCTGGAGACGACGTCTGCGGACTCGCTGGTCAGGCTGGCTGCATCCGGCTAGGCTGCGTGACTGTGTTTGTGGGGATATAGCGATCCCACCCTCGTCGCCAATGTCACGTTGCACCTGCATAAATAAAACTCAGGAGTCTGAGCTGTGCTGGTTCACGTCTTACTTTATTCCCTGCCAGCACCTTACTGGCTTACAAACTAAAACTGGTTCCTGTTCCTGTTTCCTGTCTTGCCTCTTCCTGGCTGCCTGTCCTGTCTGGATACAGGGTCAGGCGCTACTACATGACACCCGCATACTACACTCAGCTCCTCAAATAATCCCTTAAAATACACACTACTCAGCCATACTCAATCACACACATATGACCCCACATACAGCAATCAACACACGCTCACCCAGATAAAAACACTTGTTAAGTTTTCATAACAGTTGTGAACATGACCAAGTTAATCCTTCTGGCCCTCAGGCCAGAACAGACGTGGATCAACCTATCAGCTTCAAAGGAAGGAGCAGACAAGTTCTGTCCTACCCATCTCCCTCAAATTACCTGGAGGTAATAAACTAAGGGCAGGTAACTAACTTGCCAGAGACTGTCAGACATTTGGATTTATTATTGTGCATTCTGGCAACTTTCACAAGTACAAACACATAAGAAATCCACACTTGTATGTTTAAAGGCTTTATTTCAAGCCCTTTTAATGCAGAATAAATGCAGTATAACTCAAGGGTAAAAACCAAAAACATTGCAGCAAAATCACAAAATGTAAATATTGCGAAAGCTGACAAGTTATACGGTGTGTTTTTAAGGATCCTGGTATGCCTAATATGTAACATCGAAGGTTTGCCGTCATGAGTATTCAGTATTTTGATGTCAACACAAATGCATACCTGAACTTCATCTATTTTTCTAATCCAAAAATGCAAATCATGGTTTAATTGGTATCTGCAGAGCGACTAATTTGAGATGATGAACTTGATGTAGCTCTGCAAGAAGCTACATTTGCACTGCTCTCTTTAGTATTGAATTAAGTCCTATTCTATCGCATTGAGAGAGTTGTGAAGGTAATTTATACATCGCAAATCACTTATTTTTATAAAAATAATTCTTGTGACTATGATGTCAGATGAAAATTCACTTGCACGTACATGGTTAAATCCTGAGGCTAGAATACCTTTTACTAAAGGAAAGATAATGTAAATAAATGCATCATCTACTGCAGATGAATAACGACTTATATGGCTTGAGGCCTCAAGGAGAAACTAAGCAAAGACATGTTAGGTGGCAAAATATATAACAAACTCACCATAGTACACACAACCAGATTCACATATTGATACACAATCACAGACACATTTTTCCAAAACTCACTCAAGCACTTACTTTAAAACTAACAATCACACAGGTATACATACATACAGTTACCCAAATACACTCATACATGCTCCCCTAAAGATACCCACCCACACTCTCACACTCTAAATTTGCACACTTAGACAACTCCCTCAGAAATTGTCCCACATACAATTAAATATGTGCACACAGATACACACACTCACAGACTTACACAAAACAATGAAAACTCACTAACACAGTTAGCCACACATTGATAGACATCCGTACTCCATACACACTCTCATATACTAAACCACACACATGGATTGACACAATAAATCAATTACCCAACCAAATACACACACACACCTTTACCTACATACAACATATTAATATGCACTCACAGAGAGACACCTACCACCCACACATATACTCATTGAAATTCAAACATACATACTCAGTACATAAACAGATACATACCTACAGTCACACACTTATCCAAACACTATCACCCTTACAAACTCACCCAGACACACATAGATCCACACCCATGCATATGATTGACACACTCACCCACAAACACAAAGTCACGCTCACATACACGCACACACTAATGCCCACATACAGGTAGAAACCCACACACCCACCGGACCCACACAACCACATATACACAGACATTCACGATTCAGTTCCAACAAATACAAAGATACACTCCCACACAAAGTCACTGACACACACTCACTCGCATACTCTTGACGAATATGCAAAAAAGATGCAGGCTCACTTTAATGTGATTAATCACACATACAGATACACACTAACACATATGCCCCCACAGACACACATGTAGGCACAGTCTCCAACACATTCACACTCAGAAACTCACTGATCTGCACATACACATACTGGCACAGATGCACAGTAACTCACACCCTCTCATACAAGTATACACCTGCATAATACCTAAAAAACTAAAACTAAAATTACAAACTCTGATACTCAAACACAATTATACATGAATCCACACAGATACCCAAACACACTTATATTAACTCAGATAATAATACATATATTTCCCCCCACACACAAGTAAACTCACACAAAGTCACTGACACAAATTAACTCACACAGGTGAACACTAACTCACCCTCACATACCCACCCACCCACACACACACACTAATAAATTGAGGAACACCCATGTTAGTAACACACAAACATGCACCCACTCACTGACACACTACAGACATTCATCCACACATATCTACACACACACACACACACACACACACACACACACACACACACACACACACACACACACACACACACACACACACACACACATTTAGACAGTAATACACATATAGCCACCCACACTCACAAATGTACAGACATGTACATTTAGACTCTCACCCACAGCCACTTATCCAAGCACACGCACATACACTCCAATATAGATATGCACCCACAGCAACATATAGACAGTCACACACACTCATAGACATGAATTCATACACTCACCAACACACATGCTCACACTCATACTTGCACACACTGTCACCTACACAAACTCACCCACATAAACACTCACTTCCACACTTTTACTCACACATACCTCTCACATATAGATCCAAACTGACTCACAGACCCCCCCTATACACACACAAAAGAACACTGATACACTGCTTCAGAAACATCTTTGGATTATTATAAAGAAGAAATGTTGACAAAAAAAGAATGGAAGAATACATAGGTTATGTGTAGGTATGACAAAGGGACATGTCAATATTTTATAAATATTTTACAAAAATAAATAAACTAAGCAGCCTTAAAAACTAAATAAATAAAAACAAAAAGGTGAACAAGTGTAAGAAGAATATGAAAATAAGATGGGGAAGATAATAATAAGGTAAAGATAATGGTGAAAGTGTTTGTACAAAAAAGCTCTATAATGAAAAGACCTGTTGTGTGAGGGTGGAAAATGTAGTAACAATGGGTGTGGGGACCTCGAATAAACAAAACTGCAAAAAAATTAGATCTAGCTAAAATACAAAACAAATGTATCAAAAATATGAGTACTTACTAAAAAACAATAGTACATGATATAAAAAATAAGGTCTTTGTAGATTTGGCTGTACTTAGCAAAACAAGCATTACAAATATTGCTTAGTTGTGTTAGTGCATGGGGTACAATACCACCAAATACATAGGTAGTCTACCTTCAACAGGTAACATAGCTGGAGGAGCAGGAAGTGGCATTGATGCAGAGGGTCCAGGAAATGTCTCCGGGTCTTGGGGAAAATGGTTGAGTAACGTAACAAAGGGGTTGGCCAGAGTGGTGGTGGGGTGGGAATGCTGACCCATGATGGTGTTGTGGTAGCAGACAACAAGAAATGCTCCCACATCAAGGACTTTCTCAGAGCTGCAGGATCATTCGGTGAAGAGAAACATGCTTCTCCCGGTCTACTTCCTCCATCTCAACTCTGTTTAAGAATGTGGAAACCCAACAGTAGGTTGGACTTGCTTTTGTCAGAGGAAATTAATGAGGAAGAGAGAAATTGCAACTGCAAGTGATGTTGCCAATACTGCAAAAGGTAGTGTAGGAGGCTATAAGGCACTAATGCACAAGTTACTTACCATCGGTAACAATATATCTGTAAGAAACAGTAGTTAGTATTAGATTCCTTACCTTAGAATATCCCCAGGCATCAGACTGGATTTGGAAACCTTTGCGTAGCAGTACCCTTGCGTCGGTAGGCATCATCTGTGGCTCCGCGTACGTCGTCGGCGTCGTTGGTGCCGGGATGACGTCGCCGGAGTGCTTAGACGCCGTCCTGGCGCGCTGACGTCAGTTCTTCTTTTTTCCGCGCCAGCAAGCGCCAATCCGGAAAAAGTTGTACCGTAGTAAATTTTTTACATCCTTTTTGATCGTCTTTCGAAGTCTCTCGACTCCGAAGGTGCTGTTAGGGATGCCCGGGTTCAAACCCTGCGTCGATTGTTGCCAACTGATGTCAGTAACCGACCCCCTTCGCCGGTGCCTTCACTGTCTGGGCCCCGACCACGACGACAAGAGTCCTGCTCCGACTGCCGGGCCCTGACGTCCAAAGCTAGACGGGAGCGGTCCCGCAAGTTAATGGAGCTTCGGCAGTCAGCCCCGGGCCGCTCGAGGTCCCGGTCTGGAAGGAGGTCGAGGGACTGGTCGCGGGGCCTGAATCACCACAGTTCCGGGAGTCGTCATCTGTCTTCGGGCTCGAAGTCCTCAGGTAAGAGGCACAAGAAGTCGAAGAGGCGACATCGCTCTTCCGACCCCCCCCCCCCCCCCCAGGGGTTTGGGCGACTCCGGCTCCTCCGCAGGTATCGCGGCCTGCTCCATACCCGCCAGTCCCTGGGCAGAACGCGACGCCGGAGGAGATCGAGGCCTTCCTCATGGTCATGAGGTCGCTCACTCCTCCGTCGGGTTCCGCGGCACCTTTGGGCCAAGCGGCCCGACTGGGTCCCCAAGCGGGCCGGGTGCTTCGGGCCCGGCGCCGTCGGGTGCTTCGGCCCCGGCGCCGTCGGGTGCTTCGGCCCCGGCCCCGTCGGCGACTTCGGTCCCGACGCCGCAGGGCCCCGCGGCTCCGGATCCGGGTCGTCGCCGGTCGACCTCACCAGCGCCGGCCCTCAGGGTGTCGCCCCCGGCGCCGTCCCAGGACGACGTGTCTTCCCCGGTCCTACCCTCGATTCGAGTCCGGCGTCGAGGCGTATTCGATGCCGCTTGGATAGAACCAGCAGCAACGCTGCAGAAAATAAGAAAAAGCACAGAAAATAAATATTTAGGAGAAAGAATGATTTATCGGTCCGATAAATAAATTAGTTAGCCAGGCATATGATGTCCCCTAGTTCTAGTGGGCACCTTGTACCAGTCTTATCAACCCTTATTGATGGTGGTTGTAAAGTCAACCTTATAGAAAGCTATCCTAGTGGTAGCATGAACCAGCAGTCTTCAGGCTAAGACTTCAGTAGGCGAGTTAAGCAAGTTGTTTTACAATATATTATCCCTTGAATACGAAATGAAAGGACACCACACAAGGTATATATCAAATATATATGTATTTAATCTAAACACAACCCCTCTGCACTCTTTATGAGGTCAGAGGTAAAAATACAATACAAGTCACACAGTTAATATACAATAAGTTGCCCATTATACATTATGCCCTAGGGGTCTCACAAACCATATACTAAGAAAGTGGTATAAGTACCACGTGAGAGTTAGAAAGCAGGCCTAGGGCCTGTAGAATCGCTGGGGCTACACTAAGTAACCAAAGGTTAGGAAGTAGGAGACCCACGGGAGCCGCGTGTGGTGTCTAAACACAGGCGCGGGTTCCCATTGATTTTCTATGGAGTTCGTAAAAGTTACAAAGTTACAGTTTAAGGACACTTCCGGGTGGACTAGGACAGAGCCCATTTAGAGTTAGACACTAGGAGGGCCAATACCCTCGAGACTACCAGAGCACTCGTGTTACCTCACCCACGGAAGGCGGGTGTATAGGTGTCTTTTGATGTCGGGTTTCGTCGTTGTTTTCTGTGGAGAGCTGCAAAGAAGTGCTGCAGGCGACCAGAGGAAAAGTGTCCGGGTGGATCCAAGGATGGATCGGAGATTTGAAGAACCTGAAAGCAGAGGGGACAGAGTCTGGGTCACTAGCCAGTGACCAGGAAGGAACCAGGCGATGTTGGGTGCTTGAAGGTGTAGAAGGTGAGTTTGTCTCTTCAGCCACAAGGTCCAAGAGGCATCGACGATGACCAGGAGCTGGATCTGAGCTGTCCCACAAAGGATCTAGGTGACTGCAGCATCAGTATCCGGATTGGACCCAACAAGCCTTGGCAACCGAAACCCACGCAGGATGTCGAGATTGGCTCTGTTGCAGACCAGCAAGGTCTGTGGCGCATCTCCTTTTGAGGGAAGCTGGAGCAATTCTGGAGCAACCAGGATCGCAAGTTAGATTCAAGATGGCATCTTCAGGGGGCTCACTAGCCAATGGGCAAGGAACCAGGAAGACGCATCAAGCACAAGTGTTAAGGCATGGCCCACGAGACACTCGCGGAGTGTGGGGGCCTGAGATTTAGTTCAAATGATGCTCGGGGCTGGGGCTTCTTGTACCCCAATGCACAACTTACTGAGGCTTCAGGAAAAGAGTGCAGGTAGCAAAATGCAGGATGTCCAAGTTGTCAGGTCCCACGTCTCTTGTGTCCGCCACGGGTCTCAGCTTTGCTGTGGATGTGGATCAGGGTCAGAGAAGTCTGGAAGTCCAATTCTTGAGTCGCAGAGTCTTCGGGTTCTGATGGGAGCTTTGAAACTGCAGACTGTCGAAGTTGCTGTTGGTGCCTGTTTAAACAGGGTGATCACTCCTTGATCACAAGGGAGATGTCTTCCATCTTCCAGTCAGGATGGAATGTCGAAGGTCCAAGATATGTCTTACAAAGATTCGTCCAGGATAATCTAAAGTCCTGGGGACACAGCTCCTTTACTTATACTAAGGATGGGGGCTGGATTACCTGACTAGAACCCTCCTACGGGTGGACCCGAGAAGGGGGTAGTTACACCCCTTTCCCTTTGTCCAGTTTCACGCCAGAGCTGGGGCTGGAGTGCCCCAGCAACTGGTTTGAAGCGGGCTATGCATGAAGCACCTTGTGTGCCCCAGGCAGTGTCTAGATGCATTCACTGAATGCAGCCCTCCCTGCCTCAATAAACAAAATCCCTGTTTGGGGAGGTGCTGGCACCTCCCTGGACAGGAAACCTATTGTCCAGGATGCCCTTGCTGGAGTTTCCCCCAGCAACAGGAGGTCAGACTCGTGTCTGTGGCAGCAGCATCCATTTTGTGATGCTGAGGCTCTGTTTAACTTTAACCGGGTAAAGCAGTAACTTACATGTCGTTTCCCTCTAAAAGGGTGGAATGCTACGCCCGCCGCCAGAACTGGCGGAGGCGGGTAATATTCCAAAGTGTTTGACACCTTACACAACATGTTTTGATGAAGCCAAACCAAAGTTAGCTTTAACCGCGAGGATTATAATGCACTTAAGAGTATATGGTATTGCTATATCATAGAACAGCTATAAGGAGATGGTTCCGAAAGCTGCAGAGGGGCTCAGCTCATAAAACCAAGCACTCTGCCTCCAGGATTGTCGAGGCCTACCATAGGAGTGGCTTATAGGCGTATATCTGTCTATATGTAAAGGTGGATATAGGTATACTATATCTAAGTAAGGGGTGATTACACCACCTTACCCAGGCTGTGTGAACAAACCTGTGGTGTCAGTTTGGAAGGCAAACCAGGGGTGGCACAATACAAGCTGCAGCCCCTGGTAGGTCTAGGGTGCACCTACGCCCTGGGTACCTATGGTACACTATACAGGGGCTAACAAGAGTGACCCAGTAACCAATCTGGTATGTACCTAAAGTACATGGAGTCCACTTTATAGAGAAAGCAGATAGTTGGCGTGGGACCCTGCAATTTAGGGCCCCAGACTAAGTCGAAAACCAGCAAAACACCAGGAAAAAAGATAGGGTAACCATATAGTCAGATTCCCCCTTCCTACAGCAAGTACATGAGGGCGGGGGGGGGGGGGGGTCAATCCACCTGGCCTTCATGGACTTGTCGAGTGCCTTCGATACAGTGAGTTGGGGGAAGTTGTGGACACAGATGGAAAATATGAGTTTCTAAGAACCCCTTGTTACCCTGTTGCGTAGGTTACACGCATCTACCAATGTAGCTATCCGTTTTGGTCCTGGGGGAGAGAAGACCAGGCCCATTGTTTCTTCTAAGGGGGTACGCCAGGGTTGTATCCTGGCCCCTTTTTTATTTCTAGTATATACAAATGGACTGGAATCCTTTTTGTTAAAACAGATATTGGACTTCCCATGCATAGACGGCAAACAGGTTCCATTACTGTCCTAAGCAGATTACACAGACTTGTCCAAAAATGCCTGAATGTGTTTACTGAATATATGCTGGCATTGGACCTAAAGGTAAACTTTAGCAAATCATTTATCATGGTATGTGGCCCCAACCATACAAAAACAAGGACATTTATAGTAAGGGAAAAAATTATTGAAAAGGTGTCCAATTTTACATACTTGGGGAATGTTTTTAATAATAAATTAAACTGGGAACACCTAATTGTGGCTAGGATCCAACAAACCAGCAGAACAATAGAGGGGCTTTTTCACTTCGCTTGTATACTTGGACACAAGCCGGTAGTTGAAATGTTAACCCTATATAAATTAAAATGTCTGTCTGTAGCCATCTTTGGGGCAGGAGTATGGGGTTACCTTAAAAGTTCCCAGATTCAGATTTTAGAGAATACATTCTTAAAAAGATTATTGATGAATCCCCGCAATTCTCCAACACGTTTTTGCCACTCTGAAGTAGGTATGGATTTTGTGAAAGATAGGATAAATATTGCCCCATTGATTTTATGGGGTAAAATCTGGACTTAGGAGGACCTATTATTCTCAAGGAGTATTCTCAGAGACTGTATGAAGCTTGAAAATGCAATGTCACTCTCTTGGCTTTGTTACGTTAAAGATACCTTTTATAGAATAGGCTTGGAAAATTATTATGATAACCCTCAGGGTATCAAATCAAACAAGAAACAGGTCATAAAAAAAGTGTTCCAAACTGAACTATGTATGTCTAATCAGGATAATGGAACATCAGAATGTGAGTGTCAAAGCCAATTGCAATTTTATTTGTCTTTTACCATGCATGTTCACTCGTGTTTCCTTATGACTAGATTACGACTTTGCACATTGCACTTTCTTGTGGCTTTACCTAAACAGGCAGGCTGGTGTGAGAGCCTAAACCCCTGTCCTTGCAATAATTCAGCCCATCAGAGTACAATGCACTTTATGCTGTTTTGCACTATTGTGTTTTATCTAGGAACCTGAATCAATATTGCTATTTTATGCCCTTGTACGGCTATAACCAATAATATCCCTATAATGGTATAAGGAATCAAATCCATATTTAAGTAAATGGCCCTTGCAGTCCAAAGCACGGCAGAAGCTACTTCCTTCGATTCCTAGAAAGCACAAAGAGTTCTTTCGACACACCAAACGTACAGCAACCTGGGAAATCCCCATTTGCTTTTGTTTTGATTTGTCATTAAACTCATGCGAACACTAAAGGAACAGTCAGTTCTTAGTGACATCTTTATTGACGTCTTATGTCCAAACCTTACGTCAAACTCGGCACCTTTCAGGTATAAATATACCAACGTTGTCTTAAGCAAACACACGGTGGTGGTTTTGGAGCCGAGCAGCTATCTACTTGCCCGAGAGCCCAGCTGATGCGAGAGCCCACGGACGCTGCCCCTCCTCTTTGACGCACTGAGAGAGACGCTGTCTTTTCTCCTGCCGAGAAATCCAGCTCCGGTGTTCTCAGCCGCCTTCGCGGGCTGCTGGGATATCGAGTCCTGAAAGAGAGATACCAGACCTCCTGCATTCTATTACCCAGGTACGGAGCTGACTAAACCCTTAAAGAGAATTCTTGAGTCACATTCTTGGCAAAACCAACTTAACTTAAACTGCTACTTACTTACTCCTTCCCACGTATTAGGCTTAGGTCAGGTACACCGGGGTAGGCGTATTTTAGAAGCACCAGTTGAGTACGTTAGTCAATGTATATATGTATGTATATATTTTATCCATTTTAAAGTATCTTATGGCTAAGAAACCATATCAATGCTTTTACAGTATTATTTCATAATACTCTTTTTACTGTACGCACTTTACTTTATATTAAGTATTGCAATTATGGCAATTCATTTCTCTTGCATGAGAAAGAAGACTGCTCAATAAATTACACCTTTTATTGAAAAGGCCCGTCTCTCTTTTCTCTGCACATTGGTGAAACTAAGTACGCACATCTGACTGAGTGAAATAGCTGTCTATTGTTTTCACACGATTCTAGAGATACACTCTTATTCTGAGGGAGCAAAGTTGTCATGTTATATGGTTGTCGGAAGCTAATCCCCTCTTGTCTATCCAGGGAGGTTAAACTCCTCGTTTATTCGAGAAAGTTTCTAGTGACCTCAGAGCTAGCGGGCAAACCTTAAGTCTAATATAGTCAGTAGAGACCTATCCGACCTCAGTCCTACGTCTACACTGCTGAATATATTATTCCAATGCGCAGAGCCTATTGGGAATATAGGAACTACACTACAGCGCACTTTATGAAGACCTAAGGGCACGTTTTATCAAGCCCATTTTAAAGGAAATCTGTTCCTGCTCTTATTAGGAGGGTTACATTATTTGTTGTCATTATCTACTGCTGTTATTTGCAGTGCTGTGCTTAACTTCATTACAATTGCTTTTTTAACCAGGAAACACTATGAATCTTAACATGAATAAATATTTTGCATCTTGCATAAATGTGTTGCAGAAAGGTAGGAGCTTCTTTTCCTTTTGTACAAAAGGTTACCATGCATTTATTTTGTTTTATTTTTAATGTATGTAACCTTTTATGATTTGACCGAATTGAATAAAGTTATTTCAACTGGACTGACTCACCTTCAACAACATTTTAGTTCATATTAAATATTTATTAAATTTTGCTCTGTTTCACGTATAATTAATTTTTAACAAAAGTTTAAATGAATATAATTTCCAAATTAAGTTTAATATTATATTTTAAAATAAAACAATTGTTCTCTAATTATATTTAATTACTGCTTTCACCCCCTTAAACTGTTTTTCAAATTGCTCTAGAATGATCTATTTGTTTTAAACATCCTACCATCTGGTGCCTAGTATTCATCTATTTCGCCAAAAGAATTGCATCAGTTTGCCTGAAAGACTAACAGTGATTATGTTTCCTTTTCTTTCTCCTCATCTCTGGATTGCACAAAGAAAGTGTGTTACTCTTTTCATTGGTATTGGTACTTCTCTTCTGACTTTTTGCCTACTGGAACCGCATTACTCCACCTTTCAGTGCCACATTATGGTCCAGATGTACGACCCTTACAATTTGCGAGTTGCAAATTGCGTCATTTGCGAATCGCAATTTAAGACTAGCAAAATGTATGTTACAACAGTGTCTCAGACACAGTGAGGGATTTCTAGTCGAGTCGCAAATTGCCTGCCTCATTAATATTCATGAGGCAGGTAAAATTTGCGATCCGATTAGGAATGGCTAGCACTTCCAGGGATGGTGGCCTGCTGGGGTCAGCAGACCACCATGTCTGTGACTGCTTTTTAAAATAAAACTGTTTTTTTTAAAATGCAGCCCGTTTTCCTCATAGGAAAATGTGATGCATTTAAAAAAGAAAAATGAAACGTTTCTGTTTAATTTTTTAATGGTAGACAGTGATCCATGGGACCACTGCCTTCTCTTAAAAAATATTTCCACACACACAGGGTAAGAGGTCCCCTGGGGACCCTTTCCAGTTTTCAAGTGGCTTATCTGGTAAACTGCTAATGTTTTGCGACCGCAATTGCGGGCACAAAATACTCATACATTTAAGTGAGACTCGCTATTAGGTAGGGACCCCCTTGGCACACCCTTTTCTGATAGCGAGTCGGTAGTCCGATTTTGCGAGTAGGTAATAGGTTACCAACTCACAAAATAGGGTTTGTACATGGGACAGGCCAATTTTACAGTCGCAAAAGGGCCAATTGCCAAAAGTGACTGCAAAATATGGTCGTGCAGCTGGACCTCAAACTCTTCTGACCATTTAAATAAGGAAACCTTTCTTGTTTTCAACTCTGTCAAACTAAATAGTATTTCCTAAGGCCTCAGCATTGATTTTTCTGTCAGTCTCACAGTTATTCAATTTTTTTTTCTTACTCTTACCGGTCAGGCTCACTGATAGATTTACCCTTGTTTCACTGTACAGCATATAAATAAGTACAAACTTCAATTATTGTTGTAAGTTTGCTTTTAGTTTTGATGAAGTGAATTCGAGATGCGTTTGAGGCATTATGATATATTGGTAAACAGAACCATGTTTTGGGTGTTAGAGGGATGAAGGAAAATAGCAAGTGGTGAAAAGTGCTTGGACATCTATAAATAAAATGTTTTGGAAAGAATGTTGAAATCAATATTATCACATTCTTCACTTTTTGAGTTAAATTGTATTTTTCTGGAAGTGACATTCTTTTTTACATCCATTCCTATTCAGTCTCACTTTGCAAGTGTTTCTATCTTGTAGTTTAGCATTTATTCTCTATCTTGAAAGTTTGCAAAGCAGCATCCAGATTTACTAAGGGTTTGTACTAGAGCTAACACGATGCACAGCAATGCAAAGTAGCACATGCTATTTACTATCCAGCACAAAAGATGTTTTACACTGAAAAGGCGAACTTGTCACAGAGCAAATAATGCATTTTGCCATTCTGCGCCGGTTTGCATCAAGAGAGTGTTAGTTTGAAAGATCAAAGCAAACAGTCATAGGTTTTCTTGGAAAGCCAGATTTACTTTTCACAACAGTGTATATAGGTTGTGTCAAAATCTATGGAACCTGAACACATTAAAGTACAAAACCTCCTTGAGGAAAAGATACCATTCATGATTACAATGATGAGCTAATTATTGTTTAAAAAAAACTGTTTCCGGTAGGCAATACTACATACAAGGTTATGGTTTGCATCAAAGGGACGTTAATGGAGTGGATCAAGGGAAACAGTTATAGGTTTTGAAAAAATGCCTGATCTATTGTTAAAAAAAAACACAGCACTTTTGAAAGCCCAAAGTCTAAGTTGCATTTAATGCAAAATAGCAAGCAGCACAACAACTAATTAAAAGTAAATCTTCATTTCATTCCCAACTGACCAAAGTTCTAGCTAGAGAAGGGTCAGTTGGAGCATAAGATTAAAATGCATAACATTTAGGACAGTTTATAAAACTTTTCTCTCTGTACAAATCTATGGAACCTATTCATGTGACAGAAACATGTTACTTTCAGCAACAATGTATCTAATGAGGAGGTAGAAGAATCTTCTCCCAGAGGAAGGACAAGACATCCTTGAGGAGAAGATGTTATTCACCAATACAATGCTGAGCTCATTATTTTCCCTCAATCCTGCTTCCTCTTGCTAACATGACAAACAAGGTTACACATTGCAGAAATATGTAAATGTACAAAGAGTCTTTTGGGCATAGTAGAGTAATGAAACTTAGCAAGCCAATTTGACAATTAAGAATATATAAAATCAAAAAGAAACAGCCTCCATATTTGATTATATAATATATTGATACACCCCTGGACACAGCTCGAGCTAGCCCTGGGCATAAGGTCCCCAGGGCGATTTTTGGCTTTGGGAGAGGGCCTCTCTCCCATTGTTTGGAACAGCCGGGTCCCAGGGTTTGGGGCCCCCAGGGCCAAAAAGGCCTGCAAAGAGAGCCACATGACCCACTCACAATCTATTAGGAGACAGCCTGGCAAAATGGGATGATGATCCCGAGGGTTCAAATTAGTCCGATAGGCAGGCCTCGGGGTGGTAATCCATAGGGTCATAAATGGCACAGGACGGGTGAATGTGTGCTCCCCCCTTCCCCAAATTTATGATAAAAATTCCCAGCGGGACCTGCCCATCCAAGGAGCCAATAAAAAACATTCACAGGAGACTGAGCTTCTTTTTAGAAGAGAATTGTGCCACAGATTTGCAGACCCTCTATGAATTTGCAGGAAAAATGAAATTGGCCTCCGACAGGGTCCCTGTGGGACCCCATTGTCGGACCTGCAAAAAACCCCAAGAACCAATAAAAAAAAATAAGGTACCCCACCATTTATGACTAGGAAAATGGGTAATTGCCTTAGACACACACTCTGGTGCTTTGCCATATTGTGTTTCAATTTGCCTTTGCCAATGCTTGATAACACATTGAAGCTTGTAGGGGTTTTTCCCTGGTCCTAGGTAGTTGTAGGTTTCCATCATGTTCCTGAAGTCAAGGACTTTCCAGCTAGAGGTTTTCCCAACGGGTTCCAGAGATGTTTCAGAAGTTAGAGAAGGGGCGTGTCTGACAGAAGTGGCTATAAAAGGAAAGTCCCCCCTGACACTAGTGCTTGCTGTACAATGAAGACTTCTTCACAGTAACAGCCTAGACGAGGACCACAAACAGTTTGAAGATGCTGGCTGCATTTCCAATTTCTCAGAAGGATCAAAATTCCAAAGGAAGAAGAGAACCCTTGGTGGTAAAGCACATGCCACAGTGCGCTATTCAGGATCCCTGTTAACCTAATCGGAACTCTCTTGGTAACGCTTAGGTTTTAAGCTTCAACTATGGTTGAAGATTTTTTAAGAGCATCGTGGATATGGGAAATAATACTACTAGATTTATACTCGAAAATTCCTTTGTATATAGGTTTAATATGTACTCGGTTATACTCCAATGAGATCATTATGTGAAACATGTTTTGACTGAGCAATCTCTTATAGTCCCTCAACTCAAATTCAGATCATCAAAATATCATCAATGAACAATCCCAAATAGACATGTATGGTCTGGATGCATCCAAGCATGCTCCCTATCGAATATACCCATGAAATGATCACTTGCCTTAAACATTGGTAATTCTTCCCAGTTGACACAGCGCTGGTGCACCACAATTGATACCACCATCCTTGCAGTGTCCACTGTAGTACTAATTCAAAACTTCTTCAACAGGACCATGATCAATTTCATCTCTATATTGTACTTCCCAGTAATGAAGTAAAGAATATCTTCCTCTTACGAGAAAAGCTAAATTCACATTCAGCCCTTTTAATGGGTTGATATAGTGACTATAAATAGCACCATGAAAAGTATTTACATGTTCACTGAAAAACTAGGTGCATATAGATAGACTAAAGACCTAAGAAAACAGCATTTAGAATATATATTGTCACACCATGGAATATCGAACAATTGAGGGGGGAGCATTGATAAAAGGTAGGCTACAGGCACGTATTACATTGTATATTCTCTCTCATAATCACAATTTAATTGGGTGATGAAACACATGCTCTGGGTGGAGTTGCTGAGTTCCCTGAAATCTTTCCACCCTGCCTATCAAAAGGAAGACCTTTGGAACCACTCCCTACCTGACCTTGAGTCATATGGGACTCTGAATTCAGAAAGCCCCCCATGCGATTTACTGTCCTTGCTGATTGTTCAGTGCGGGTCAAAGCTGGTACTGCTGTAGCAGAGGGTGTTATGGGCACAGGATGACTCAATCGCTGCGTAACTGCTTCTAGCATAGGCCTGGGTGAGAACATGGGGCCAGGCAGTGAACCAGTCCCACAAGAACTATTGTTCATGGCTTTTTGATATTGGAAGGCAGTTCGGGCTGGACTGTTCCCATGAGGCACAGGATCCGACTGATCTGCATATGGCCATGTCTGAACTGGGGTGATGGAGTGAGCTAAAGAATGGTGAAGGATTAAACCCAGATCGGTTGACTGGGGATGAGTGTTTGATTTGCTCAAACGCTACATCCATCATTCCCTTTGGTATGGCTTTTTTTGCCCTAAGTTGGCAGGGTATGCCCAGACATGGGTCCCTTACTTACTCTAACACTGGATTCAAGATAGCCTGGCTGATGAGGATTATGAATCCGAAACCGGTCCCAGGATGCTGGTTTCTGGTCCAGGGAACACATGGCTTGGCAGTGCGGGCTGGACTGTTCCCATGAGGCACAGGGTCAGACTGATTTGCATATGGCCATGTCTGAACTGGGGTGGTGGAGTGAGCTAAAGAATGGTGATGGATTAAACCCAGATCGGTTGACTGGGGGTGAGTGTTTGATTTGCTCAAACGCTAGGTCCATCATCCCCTTTGGTATCGCTTTTCTTGCCCTAAGCTGGCAGGGTATGCCCAGACATGGGTCCCTTGCTTACTCTACCACTGGATTCAAGATAGCCTGGCTGATGAGGATTATGAATCCACAACCAGTCCCAGGATGCTTGTTTCTGGTAGAGGGAAGACATGGCTTGGCAGTTTGGCTGGACTGTTCCCATGATGCACAGGGTCAGACTGATTTGCATATGGCCATGTCTGAACTGGGGTGGTGGAGTGAGCTAAAGAATGGTGATGGATTATTCCCAGATCGGTTGACTGGGGGTGAGTGTTTGATTTGCTCAAACGCTCCGTCCATCATCCCCTTTGGTATCGCTTTTTTTGTCCTAAATTGGCAGGGCATGCCCAGACGTGGGTCCCTTGCTTACTCTACCACTGGATTCAAGATAGCCTGGCTGATGAGGATTATGAATCCGAAACCGGTCCCAGGATGCTTGTTTCCGGTCCAGGGAAGACATGGCTTGGCAGTTCGGGCTGGACTGTTCCCATGAGGAACAGGGTCAAACTGATTTGCATATGGCTTTACTGGGGTGGTGGAGTGAGCTAAAGAATGGTGATGGATTAAACCCAGATCGGTTGACTGGGGGTGAGTGTTTGATTTGCTCAAACGCTCCGTCCATCATCCCCGTTGGTATCGCTTCTTTTGCCCTAAGTTGGCAGGGTATGCCCAGACGTGGGTCCCTTGCTTATTCTACCACTGGATTGAAGATAGCCTGGCTGATGAGGATTATGAATCCGAAACAGGTCCCAGGATGCTTGTTTCCGGTCCAGGGAAGATATGGCTTGGCAGTTCGGGCCAGACTGTTCCCATGAGGCACATGGTCAGACTGATTTGCATATGGCTGAACTGGGGTGGTGGAGTGAGCTAAAGAATGGTGATGGATTAAACCCAGATCGGTTTACTGGGGGTGAGTGTTTGATTTGCTCAAACGCTCCGTCCATCATCCCCTTTTGTATCGCATTTATTTGCCCTAAGTTGGCAGGGTATGCCCAGACGTGGGTCCCTCACTTACTCTACTACTGGATTCAAGATAGCCTGGCTGATGAGGATTATGAATCCGAAACCGGTCCCAGGATGCTTGTTTCTGGTCCAGGGCAGATATGGCTTGGCAGTTCGGGCTGGACTGTTCCCATGAGGCACAGGGTCAGACTGATTTGCATATGGCCATGTCTGAACTGGGGTGGTGGAGTGAGCTAAAGAATGGTGATGGATTAAACCCAGATCGGTTGACTGGGGGTGAGTGTTTGATTTGCTCAAACGCTCCGTCCATCATCCCCTTTGGTATCGCTTTTCTTGCCCTAAGCTGGCAGGGTATGCCCAGACATGGGTCCCTTGCTTAATCTACCACTTGATTCAAGATAGCCTGGCTGATGAGGAATATGAATCCAAAACCGGTCCCAGGATGCTTGTTTCCGGTACAGGGAAGAAATGGCTTGGCAGTTCGGCTGGACTGTTTCCATGAGGCACAGGGTCAGACTGATTTGCATATGGCCATGTCTGAACTGGGCTGGTGGAGTGAGCTAAAGAATGGTGATGAATTAAACCCAGATCGGTTGACTGGGGGTGAGTGTTTGATTTGCTCAAACGCTCCGTCCATCATCCCCTTTGGTATCCCATTGGAAGGCATGTGGGCAGCGTTGTGTAAAGCCCTTGTGGTGAAGCAGTCAGTTTGGTCAGTTCTTTTTAATCGCAGATAGGCGAAGTAAGATTGGGTCTAGTTTGGAGTCCAGCGCAAATAACAAAGTTGCCTTGAACGTGTTGAACGTGTCCAGCAAAAAGTGTCAGGTCCGTACTGGGCTCTGTAGTGGGTGCTGACAAATTAGAATATGGACCAGTACTTTTCTGCCGCTTCGCAGGGCCCCCCCATTGAGGGGCACTTCCTCTTAGCTCCCCTATTCCCTTTCCCACACCGGGGACTGTACATGCTCCCCAAGGTGCTGGTGACTGGACACTATTCAGTGTGGCAAAAATTGATGTGCGCAGGCGGGAGGCCCCGGCTGGATCTTGTGTTATGTCTGCCTGACCGGCACGAGAAGACTGTGCTGAAACTGGTGACCCTAGCCATACAGCAGTGACAGAACTCTGTGAGGAGGGGGGGGGAATGGGGGATTAAGACAGCCGCCAAATGGCCATTTCAATTTCCTTATCCAAAACCACAATGGCTCGATCTGGGAAAGCGTCCATGGTGGTCAACGTGTTCGCAGATTCCTTTGAGGTAGGTACTGCCGGCCTACGTCTGCCCATTATAACAACAACGGCTTACCGTCCCTATAAATTAGGCCCAACTAGATCCAACAAGTACACAGTGATCCAGGGATTGGAAGATTTTAAAAATCCTGAAAAGGAATGGCATGGACTTTCCACTTTCCACTCTAAGACGAACACCAAGAGGGAAATAGCCAACAGGAATAAGTCGAGCACGGAGCCCACATACAAATAAGATGTAAAATGGGGCCCTTTCCAGTGCAAATCGGCAAGTAGAGGGCCCAGCTCCGGTTCCCTGGGTGATAATCCCAGCAGACTTACTGAAGGTCCTAATCCTGGCCCATGTGCCTGGTCTCCGGGGTAAAACACAAATGGGCCAAGGGCGGGCCCGGGGACGTCCTGTGCCATGGGAGATGTCCTGCACCTTTACGGTACGCGGCGCAGGTCAGCTGAGTGCCGGCTCCTCCTTCCTTGTGAGGAGTGAAGGGACACTGAGTCCCTGGCGAACTCCCAACAGCGTCCTTGGAGGCAAAAGGCAAGCGGGCAAGTAAATAAACGTGTCCCGCGCTGTGGCATATGTACTGCACCTTTACAGTGCCTGGCGCAGGTCAGCTGAGTGCTGGATCCTCCTTCCTCGTGAGGTGTGTCGGCACACCAAGTCCCTGGCGTCCTCCCAACAGCATCCTTGGAGGTGAACGGCAAGCGAGCAAGTAAGTAGAGGCGTGCTGCGCCACTGGAGGTGTCCTGCACCATTATGGTGCGTGGCGTGGGTCAGCTGAGTGCTGTCTCCTCCTTTTTTCGTGAGGTGTGTTGGGACACCAAGCCTTTTGCACCCTCTCAACAGCGCCCTTAAAGGTAAACAGCAAGTGGGCAACCAAAGATGACACCCTTAGCAAGGACGTTCTAAGGGATTCTCTCTTTCTTAACCCCATCAAACGTATCCACTGGTTGTAGTAGGTTAGAGAACGTCTTTGCAGCTTAGGAAGGGCAGATTTATTCAATAATCCAGAAGCGATAGGTAGCAGGGATCTAATTTGGTTGAAAGAGCTCTTTCTTGAAAGATGCATTTGGGATAGAGAGGAAATAGAGCTGAGAAAGCCTAGTGTGTGTAGGTACATTGCTATGAAGACTGTGCCCACTGTTGAACAATATCTTTTAGGAATCACAAGTAACCATGATCACTTTCAATTGACTAGATTTTAAATATAAAAATGTAAATTGATACTTGTATAGCGCACTACTCACCCGCAAGGGTCTCAAGGCGCTTGTACGAATACGACTGTGGAACCCGTCCTGGCTTTCCCTGTGAGGCGTCCACTCATGGGCACCCCCAGGGTGAAGGCCAGGCATCCTTAGCATTGTGGGGGCCGTTGTGGAGATTAAGCAAGCTATTGCCCAGAGTTGCAGAGTGGGACTCTATGATTGGAATTGGCACCGAGGCGAGAATTATCAGGTCCGTGGAATTTTGAGCCCAAGACCAGCCGAGGCGGGGAATTGAACCCTGGTCCCGGGCTAGACCTCTGCATCAGGGTCTGCCGCTCTAACCATTGAGCCACACTTCTCCACACTTCAACTTTTTCATTATCTTTTGGCTCAACTACGTGGTGCTCACAGAGGGCAGTGTCTCATACCCTGTGGCTGTGACGGACAGTCTCCACAGGATATGATGCACTTCTTAATGTTTTGTAGCTTTTATGAGGTTACTATAAAGTCTTTTATCATTCCTATTCTTAAAAAGCTTCTTTCATGAGGGTTAGACCTGCTTTTCTCTTTTTACAACTTCTTTCAAGTGATTCTGGACTTCATTCGCGTATCTTTTTAAGGGCCGCTACCAGACTTAGGTCCAGTTGTGATTAAATTTGATAGTGGGACCTATCTTTCGAACTCTGTAATCAATGGTTTAGAACGATTTTACTGTATTACTCTGTATATACATGTTGGAATACTTATGATGTATGTATACCTTTTATGGTTTTATTTGAAAAGAATTAATAAAGTATGATAAAATGAAATGAAATTGGGTGTAAATGCATTGAAACTTACTATTTATTATCTGGCGAAAGAGGTAACTAAGCGTGGAACAGAAATTTGAAGACAGGGAAGGGTAAAAAGTAATTCTATTTGAACAGTAATAAATACAATTACAAATAATATTGCACCGAAGCTATTTACAAATCACTTAGTATATGGATTGCTCGTGTAATAATTTAATTTGTCTTGCATTATATCTAAAATTATGAAATATGATTAAGTTTGTTTAAAGCGGATGACCGCTAAACAAGTTTTGCTGACAAGAGGGCTGATGAGATTGAAATTTTTTGGGGAGCTCTCTATCGTGGGGAAATAATGACAAAAACACATGGAAAATAAACTACTGAAATGAAGAATGAATATATAGACATTCATTTACTACAGAACCTTTATTCACAAGTTCTCTTAATAAACCAAAAATGTTGATTAATGTATAGCTTTATTATTTGTATATAATGGTTAATGATGAAGGTCCTATCTTGAAGTCCATCATGTATGCAAAACGTATGATGCTAGTAGGTAACTGATATATATTTGTAGTTGCTCTTTTTAGTGTCCACGTGTCCGGACAATTTTTCAGTTACCCCTTTGAGATAAACACACATATTGGTTGCCATTTCTGCTTTAATCAAAGAGAAATCAAACAAACAGATAAAATGTAACTGCAAAGAACAGGATATATGGTTCAGATTTGATTTTTAACCTGATTAAGGAAGTATTGCATGATAAGGCTGTGTGCTTTAAAACCAGTCTTCAATAAAATGGAAGCGCAAGACATTGCAAAAGCACGCCAAGACTTGCATCTTTATGAAAGCATTATCAATTAAACGTTGCATCAATTTCAAGCAATTGTATGCAGGTACTTACAATTGGAAATGTACCCCAAAACATATTACTAAAGGGTTTGAGAGCAAAGCCTGTGTACTTGCCACCTGACTTAAAATAAAATATAAAATCCTTGGGAGCAGGATGCAAAGTTACATAACGTTTTTTGTTGTTTTTTCATGTTTTTATTTAGGGCATGATTACAATGTTGCAAATAGCGCTTCGAATTTCAATCAATTTACAAGTACAAAACATACATATATTAAATCAGCAAATGCTAGTTACACGAGGTGTAAAAGAGAAGTTTTTATTGAATCAGCAACATTTCCTCATGCACAGTTTTATATATTTTATACCCCCTCTCCCACTCCTCCCTCCCCAGGGTTAGACACACACTTAGATATAGTTGATGTTGGGATAGCCAAACCGGAGATCGCTTTGAGCCTAGTACTACCTTTCGAGCCATCTGCTCAAAGTTTCCCAGACCTTTAAACCTTTCGAGCAGGATAGTGTCCCTCTTTTTTCATAGATAGCTTTTTCAAAGTTATAATTTGCCACTAATCGTGTTAGCCATTGATGATAACCTGTGGGGATGGATCTAGCCAGGCTGAGGCTAGCCAGAGTCGATATACTGCCATGCCTATGAAAACCAATTGGTTCTCCCGTCTTCCCTTGGATCTCCTGATCCACCCCAAGACAAACCAGGGAAGAAAGAACAACATCCCTCCCTAACACTTCTCATAAAAAGTTTGGGATCTCTAGTTTTAAGTTGTTTAATGTGTTGCAAGAGGCAAACATGTGATTGAGATCCGCCTGATACAGAGAGCATCCGGGGCATAGAGTCCCTCTCCCTGTCCTCATTTCAAAATCTTTTTCGGAGTATAATAAAGCGAAAAGCAGGATTTATAATACTGGGCTTGAAGCCTCGCTGGAATTATCAGACTTTGTGCTATCTCAGTTGAGTGGAAGCATAAGTCTACGGAGATATAAATTTTCTCTTTTCACTTCCTAACCCGCATTGCCAAATCATCTGGTATTAATGAGTTAAAAGAGTTATACATGGTTCCAATAGATGGATGGTTCTTTCTCAAGTTGTCTATAACAGAATTATTAATAAATCCTGATGGGCCGCCACATTTTTTCCTTAAAAAAATCACGTACTTGCAGGTATTTATAGAAATCTCTCCAATCCAATTCACATCTTTCTTTGTGATTTTCGAAAGAAGCTATATCGAATAGGGAATAAAAATCGCAGAGTTTGGACAGGCCTTTGTTTTGACACTTTTTGATTATTAAGTCTTTAAAAATTTTGGCGAGGTTAGGGTTGTTATAAATCGGTGTATAATAATTCAAGCGGCCCAGTCCTAACATTTTACGGGCCGATTTCATGGTTTTGAACCCAGCAGCCAACGTCTTGAAACGTGCCTTCTTATAATGGGAATCATTCAGAAACCTCCAGATCCATCCCCATGCATCTTTGCCCATTATGAGTTCTACAGGTGTAGGTATCTCTTCCAATGGGTTATCTTTTGGCTTATTGGGAAAAAAATGAGGTTATACGGAAGAGTGGTTGCCCAATAATAAAGTCTTAAATTTGGAAGAGCCAGCCCACCCGTTTCCTTTGGTAGGGAAAGATACTTATAAGCTCTTCTGGCTTTTTCATAAACCCATATAAATGGAGAGAACAGGTCTTCGATCCTTTTCAAACACATAGTACTAAATTCTAACGGGATAGCTCTATAAGGTACAAAAATGTAGGGGAAAAAGCATTTTAATTATATTGAATCTACCAATTATCTAAAGATGCAAATTATGTAATCGAGTTAATTCAGGTTTAATTTTATCGATCAAGGGGTCAATATTACAGTCAACTATCTTTTCGACGCTGGCTATAACATCTACTCCAAGATACGTAGCCTTTTCTTCCTGTCTAGTGTCGTCTCCCATACTGACATTCTTACAAATGATCTGGGTTTTAGATCTGTTAAGGGAGTTGTAATAACCGACTTTTTCTGGCCCTTTTTAGAGGGAGGATGATGGAGAGTGACTCCAGTCTATCACCTTTATAGTATAGGGATGAGGACTATAAGTAGGACCTATTCATAAGGCACAGTAGTGCATTTTCGTATCCTTTTTCTTAGATCAGGGCTTATGAGCTTAAGCTAGGGAATAGATATACAAGTGCTAGTGATGATCCATCCTTTTGCTAGAGTATTAGCATATTTTCCATGGAGTTATGCGTATTTTGGGCCTGGTAGGCCTTAAAAGGGACAGACTCCATCTTGCCTTCTGCCAGGTAGCTGGAGAGGCTTTCTAGGTCAAGTGTAATGTTTTACTTTCAAGGTGTTGTTCGCTTGGAGAGAACCGGCTCAGGCTGGCCCTTATCGAAGGAATGTATTTTTCTCCACTCCGAAGACACAACTCCAGGCCGGCCGGCTGGGAACGTGTCCTTGGTACAGGGAGGTACAAGAATTTGGTGGGCGGCAGGTTACTGGCCGTAACTTTCCATGAAGGGACAGGCTTTGATATTAGCGAAAGTGTTAGGCAATGAGTTAGTTAGTCCGTAGGCGGCAGCTAGCCGTTAGCATCTATGCTATTAATTATCTTCAAGGCGGACAGTCGCCATTTTGAAGTCCGAGAAATATTCTAAGACCGAGACTCTCTGAGAAAGACTGGAGGAGAAATAGCGCGGAGCGCATAGAGCCAGAGAGAGAGAGAGACGGTAGCTAATAGCGAGCAAGGTTCCAGTGCCTTGGAGGGAAGCAGAGGAGGTTGAGCCTAGCGGTGCAGACGTGTACTTGTGACGGCTGAGGTGTGACCCCGAGACGAGCCAAGACACGGAGACGAGAAGGGAACCTAGATGACTACCGAGCCCCGACTTCATATTAACCAGGTGACCTCCGCCCTTTCCCATATTGAGCGCTCATCCTAACCCCTTTTGTCTTTTTCTTTGCAGAATATATACATATTGCATAGTATTGTGTTTGTGTTAACTGCTAATAAATACCCCGAGTTCGTAGTGAACTGACATGTGCCTTGTATTCTTGTTCAATCGAGGTAACCGCACTTTCTAGTCAGGCATTGTTTGCATGAACGGTTGTGATTCCCGATCAGGTAAGGAATGAATGAACAATGAGGGAAGGAGGGTATGTTTGATGTCAAGAGCAGAAGGTACATATATACACATCAATTTGACAAGTCGTACTGATTTCGATTATTGTAGTTTTATCCCGAGTAGACAAGTGAGAGATTTCCTTCTTAAGTACTCATAGGAAAGTGGTCGTCGTTAGTGAATGGCGTTAATGAGAACACTGGGGGGACACAGTGTGGAGGTTCGCCTGATTGTGGACCGTGTGTATAAGTGAGAGCACTGGGGGGGACACAGTGTGGAGGTTCGCCTGATTGTGGACCGTTTGGAAAATGAGAGCACTGGGGCTGCAGACCCATGTGTGTAGACACGCCAGATTGTGTGTCGAGTGAGCACTGATAGTGATCAGTGTGTAAGGGTATATATTCAGATCTGCCCTAGGGTAGATTAGTCTGGGCCGAAGTGGCCGCGAGACTAGTTGGTATAAATAGGATATTGTAGAAAACCTATGCATGTTTATTGCTATCTTCCCCATCCTTAGGTACGAGATGTACGTACATATATGTCAATACCCATTGTAAATACGTCCTGAGGTGGGAGGTGATTACGTTCCGGCTGGGTTAGAGGGGCCCCTAGGGGCTGATTCCATCTGAGCGGAAAATCCGGTCGTTACATCTGGCGTCACGAACTGCTTACGAAGCCTGTGTGCGCTGTATTGTTTTCATCTTGTTGGTTTGCGCTCGGCTCGTACGTGTTTTTCTTTGTTTATAATTGTGTACATAATTTTTGTGTGTCGAAATGTTTTCGAAAAAATCAGGCTCTGTTTTCAAATTGCCTCTTCAGATTCCCGGCTGGGAGTCTACGCCTTACGAGGCTTTGGCCCGTGAGTGGGCCGATTCTACTGGTTTGAGCGAGAATTGGACATCTTGTTTGGAGCAGGTGGAGCCTGCTGAGGTGGTTTCTTGCTTGCAAAAAGCTCCGGTAGTGAAGGGTGATGAGCTTCCTATTTTGGGTCGCAGAGGTTGGATTGTACTACATGCATACCGGATTCTTCATGAGAGGTTTGTTCAGTTGCGAAAGCAGTGCAAGGATATGGAAGGACAGGTTGTTGAATTGCAGAATACGCATACTTTGTTGAGGTGTCAAAATAAATTGCTTGCCGACAAACTTGAGACTTATCAAACTATTGCCGAAAGGGCTGCAGTTCGCATTGCGAGGTATAAGTACAAACACCGTCGTGGTCGTGTGTCTACACGGAAGGTGCGTATGGTCGTGGCGAAAGCCGGAATGGATTGGAACCCTGACGAGTGGGATGGTAATATCTGGGATTCTCATACTTCTGACTCCTCGGCTGAGGAGGGTGACAAGCGCGAGTCTTCTCGCTCGGGACGTGACTGTAAATCTGCTTCTTGTGACAAAGATGTCGTGTCTAACAACCGTGGTTGTTCTTCCCGTTCCGATGACGTGTCTTATCCTGACTGTTCTTCTAAATCTAAGGACGGGGCTTCTTCGGGAGCTCTGCCGGAGGTTTCTGCTCATCCTGTGTTTCGTCGCAAGTTACAGCAAGCTCCTGGTAATCCGGGTGGTGTTGCCCTGGATAGTATTGAAGATTTTACTCAACAGGAGGTTAGTGATATTTTACAACGATTTCGACAACGGCCCGGTGAGGCTTTGCTTACGTGGATGGTGCGCCTTTATGAACTGGGCGCTGCTGGTATCATGCTCGATGCTGTTGATTGTTTACGGTTTTGCTCTTTGAGTTCTGATTCTACCATTCAAGATCATTTTCGGAACTATAATGGTGCTGGTCAAATTACTTTGCTCCAGCTTGCGTCTGATGGCTGTAGCCAGAAGTACCCTACTGAATCTGATTGGCCTGTCAATGACAAGCCGTGGTACACTTTGCGTGATGCGTCGCAATGTCTGAAGGAGGAAGTGATGAAGACCGCGATATTTCTCAGTACTTCTGACAGGTTGTTGGACGGTCTTTTAACATCTTCTGTACGCAATCGCATTATCCGTTCTTCCCCTGTTGCTTACAAGCAGGTTATGATGACTTTATTGATTAATCAGACTGGCAATTCTTTGTCTGCGGTGCTTGAATCTGTTCGTCAGCTTGGTGAGTTGGGTGAATGGTTTAAACCTGAGAGACAATCTCGCCCTGAGGGTCGTGCTGCCGGGGATTACAAGTTCTCTAGACGTGATATGTTTCTTGCACTTTTGGCTGACGGTGTGAAAAGGGAGGATATTGACGGTGAGCCTAATAATCGCTTGTGGGATATATTCCGTAAGCGTGGTTTGGATCGGAAGGAGGGTGCCCGTCGTGTCCGAAAGAATGATTGTGGTCGTGGTTCTGATGACAGTGGTGATGAGAGGCGCCGTGTGGATTCTGATCGCCGTGGTGATCGGCGGTATGAGCGTGATGTGTCCCCTCGTCGTGACAGAGAGAGGGAGAGAGAGGGGGAAAAAGAAAGGGGGAGAGATGATCGTGTATCCAACCGGTATAGAGAGGAGAGAGATTATTCCCCTGAGTTGAGGAGAAGGGAGGATCGTCACAGGCTTGCTGATCGTAATTCACAGTACGAGGTAAATGATAAAAATCCATTTCGCAATGGAGATGGATATGAACAGGAGATTTTGATACCCAAGAAACACGAGAGTATTTATCCTGATTTGTCCTGGTTAGCGGAACGCAGTAAAAATGACTAGGAAATAGGTCATGCTCCAGTACGAAGGTGGGCTCACAGAGATAATAGACCCTATGTAGATATTGAGATTTTTTGGAAACATCGTAATATCCAAAGGGCCCGAGCATTAGTAGATACAGGAGCGGAGGCCACTTTAATTCATGGCAAAGCAAAGAAATTTAAAGGACAATTCTTCACAATTACTGGTTTAGGTGGAAAAGAGACCCCCGCAGTGCAAACTACGCTTGAGATGAAAATTGGTAGGATTCCCCGTAAAGAATATTCTGTGTTAGTCGTACCACTCTTGGAGTATATAATTGGAATTGATATTTTGAAAGGAATGACCTTACATTTGGATGATGGTTGTTATCAATTTGGAACCAAGCATTACATTTCGTCCAGACCCGTACGGGTTGGCCGTTTACGAATGCCCCCCATTACAATTCCTCAAGCCACGAAGGTAGTTTCTCAAAAGCAATATCGTATCCCAGGTGGCCACGAAGAGATCAGTGCCACAATTCAGGATTTGGTTGATGCAGGAGTTATAACTCCGGTTACTTCTGCTTGGAATAATCCCGTTTGGCCCGTGCGCAAGAGTGATAACTCTTGGCGCATGACGGTCGATTATCGTGAATTGAACAAACATACACCTCGTTTGACTGTTGCTGTACCAGACATTGTTACTTTGATTCAGAGAATTCAGAAGCATCCAGGTACATGGTATGCGTCTATTGATATTGCTAATGCTTTCTTTTCGATTCCAATTGCCCCCGAGTGTCAGGAACAATTCAGTTTTACCTGGAATGGACGTCAAATGACGTTTAGGAGTCTTCCTCAAGGCTATGTGCATAGCCCTACGATCTGTCACCGGCTGGTGGCGGAACATTTGTCTGAGGTGCCCGTACATCCACAAATACAGGTGTGTCATTATATTGATGACATTTTGATCCAAGGTGAGATGCAAGATCAGGTCCAGTCCCATTTAGATCAGATCCTTGACTGTTTACGAGCAAAAGGTTGGGAAATCAATCCTGATAAATTACAAGGTCCATCCCAAAATGTTAAATTTTTAGGCATTAATTGGCATGAAGGTCACAGAGAAGTGATCCCACAGGTGAAGCGGAAAATTTTAGATTTTGCGGTTCCAAGGAATAGAAAAGAGGCTCAGAGTTTCATTGGTTTGTTTGGTTTTTGGCGTCAGCATATTCCCCATTTGAGTCAGATTTTGGCTCCCTTATATCGAGTCACTCGCAAAAAGAATGCGTTTGAATGGGGTGAACTACAACAGAATGCATTTAATTTGGCGAAAGAAGCCATTCAGTACGCCTTGGATTTGTGGCCTGTGGGCGAGGGTGATGTGGATCTGAATGTGTCTGTGGAAGGTCCGTATGCCAATTGGAGTTTATGGCAAAAGCAGGGCGGACAAAAAGTGCCATTAGGTTTTTGGACTAAAAAGTTACCTGAAGCTGGTGAGCGTTATACACCTTTTGAAAAGCAGTTGCTTGCATGTTACTGGGCTCTGGTGGATACCGAGCAATTGACTCTAGGTCATGCTGTGATTTTGAGACCTGAAATTCCTATCATGCAGTGGGTTTTGAGTTCGCCGAAATCCCATCGAATTGGACATGCTCAAGAGGCGAGTGTGATTAAATGGAAATGGTACATTCAGGACAGAGCGCGTGTGGGTCCGAAAGGTGTGGCTGTGTTGCATGAGCGAGTGGCGCAGGCGCCATCGAATGAGACTGGAAAGGATTGTTCTGTACCTGTAGTACAGGAATCTCCCGTCAAGTGGGGTAAATCATTTGATGATCTGTTCGTGGAGGACAGAAAACATGTGTGGTTTACGGATGGTTCAGCGATATTCATTGGTGAGAAACGACATTGGAAGGCAGTATCTTACAATCCGATTACACAGAAATTATTGAGTACCACTGGTGATGGAAAGAGTAGTCAATATGCTGAATTGTATGCGGTTTACCAAGTGTTGAAGCAGGAACTACCTGGCACATGTCACATTTTCACTGATTCCTGGTCCACTGCTAATGGACTGGCGGTATGGTTACCAACATGGCATTCTCATAATTGGGAATTGCATTCAAAAGAACTGTGGGGAAAAGAACTATGGCAAGAAATTTGGGAATTGCTCCCACAGAGTACTGTGACAATCTTTCACGTAGATGCTCACACCCCAATAGATTCCCTTGACAAATTCTTTCATAATATTGCAGATGAAAAGTCTAAAATTTCTGAGGCAGTGGTGGACATGCAAGATTCTGATTTGGCGGGATTGGCGAAATGGGCCCACCAGAAAGCGGGACATTTTGGAGAGAGAGCCACTAGCAGGTGGGCCACTGACCGAGGGATTCACATTCCTTTAAATTTGATTAAAGATGTCATTCTGCATTGTCCCATTTGCCAGCATTCTAGAAAGAGAGAAGTGCCTCACATTGTTCAAGGCCATTTACATCGAGGAAAATTACCCGCTCAAATTTGGCAAATTGATTATATTGGTCCGCTCCCTATGAGCAGAAATTGTCAGTATATTTGTACCGCTGTTGATACTTATAGTGGCCTTCTGGTCGCTTTCCCTTGTAAAAATGCTACCCAAATCAATACCATTAAAACACTGGAACTACTCATTTTATATTATGGTGTTCCATTCCAAATTCAATCTGATAACGCATCCCACTTCCGTGGAAGATTGGTGCAGGAATTCTGTGCGGAAAACAACATTGAATGGGTGTTTCACATTCCATATTATCCACAGGCTTCGGGATTGATTGAGAGAATGAATGGTTTGCTAAAGGAACAGTTACGAAAGTTAACGGATGACCATTACAAACATTGGAGGGACTTTTTAATTCAGGCATTATTGATTTTGAACAATCGTCCCTTGTTGCATGCTGAATCTCCTTTAATGCGTTTGTTCCCTCCAGCTGTTGATGTAAAACCGAATACCCTTGCTACTACGGTTATGTATTGGGAAATTACCCCCGGAGCTCTGGCTCCATGTAGAGCAACCCCAGGTTCCGCAGGCTTGGACCTGCATGCTATGGATGACATTGTCCTAAAAAGTAGAGACCGAGTCATTGTTGAAACTGGCATTGGTGTCTGTATACCAGCTGGTAGCTTTGGACTGATTGCCCCTAGATCGGGTCTTGCCTTAAAAGGTATTCAAGTTCTTGGAGGAGTGATTGACAGCGATTATCAGGGAGAGATTAAGGTCCTCTTGCTTAATAGCAGTGAGGTGGATTTATCATTCAAAAAGTCTGACCGTGTTGCTCAATTGTTGATTATGCCTGTCTTCAGTGGTGAGATTAAGAAAGGCTCTGCCCCGACTTTGCTAACGACACGTGGCGAAAAGGGCTTCGGCTCCTCTGATAATCCCGGAGCTAAGATATGGGTGCAATCGCCTAAGCGTCCCCCTGAACAGGCTGAAGTTATTGCGACCGGTCATGACAACACCATTTTGGTGATGAAGCCAGGGAAAGATAGCTGGGAAGCTGTCCCAGCTGACAAATGTTATTTACGAGAATGATTAAGGCCTGTGTTTGTATTCTTTCAGATCATTCTCTGGACTGCTGCTGCAGGATGTGTCGGCGTTGGACTCCTTTTGGCCTGCTACGCCGGGAGAGGAGAGAACCCGCCGACTTCGGTTGATTGGAGAACCCGAGTTCCGCTTTCCTTTGCTGCGTGGGATTCGTCAGCCAACTTCTGGATAACACTCGCAAAAAGAGTGACTAACTCTCCACATTTTTGCCTCACTCCCATGAGGTCTGTGACTGACATTTTAGCGACCTGTTTGGTTGCCGTCCCTGCTTCTACTGAGACTTTACAACATATTTTTAACATTTCAAGTGCCCGACCCAATATTATTCTGGGCGATTTCGCAGCCCATGAATTTTGTCCCTTATGTACTATTCTTTCAGATTCTGATCCCCCTATTCATTCCCAAATCACAACCTATAATATCACACAAGGTGACTTATGTTTTATTTTAACATGCGATCCAAAGGCCATTACAGAATGTCTTAAGTTGAAACTTCAGGCTGCCACTTCTTTTTCAGCTCATCAACGATTGCTGTGTTTAAAGAGACTTCCGAATTCATGTGTTTCCGTAAAAAATAATATGACATGTAAACGTTTATTAGTTGCCCCTAGTTATTACCGTTCAATGTTACTGCCCTCTGGGTGGTTATTTTCGTGTGGAAATTCCTCCTGGCCCTATATTCCTGCTAATATTTCTGGAGGTCCATGTGCTATTACTAGATTAAGTTTGTTAATGTTTTCCTCACATCCTGGTTCCCATTCCCGTATGGTGCGAGACTCTATGTCATTACACGAAGATTGTGATTCCTCTGTACACCTCTACTCTAAATCGGAATACCTTGGTTTAGCTTTTTCTATTATTGGTGTCCCAGCGTTGGCCGTTTATAATGCAAAGACGATTGGCAAGATGGCCTGCTGGATGGTAAAATCTATTAATCAAACTTCTACTGTATTATCTGACCTGTTACTAGATGCCCAGGGTGAACGTCGAGCTATTTTGCAGAATTGTGCAGCGATCGACTACCTTTTGTTAAAACATGGACATGAGTGTTCTGATTTTGAGGGCCTGTGCTGTTTTAATTTGTCCGATCACTCGAAATCAATTCAAGCCCATATTGACAAACTCCACGACTTGACTGCAGAAATTAGACAGCATATTGATCAGGGCTGGTTCGACTGGCTCTTTAATTGGTTACCTGACTTGTATTCCTTACGACAGATTTTAGGGGGTATTATACTTTGTGTTTGTATTTTAGTGGCTATTTGCTGCTTTATTCAGTGCATTCCTTCCCTACTCCAATTTTGTAGAATTAGCGGAAGACATAGATCAGTTAATTTTGTTTCTTATTATTCCTCTACTGATGTTAGTTCTATATAGTGTATAGATAATAGACTGGAGTCAAGGGTGAAATGTAATAACCAACTTTTTCTGGCCCTTTTTAGAGGGAGGATGATGGAGAGTGACTCCAGTCTATCACCTTTATAGTATAGGGATGAGGACTATAAGTAGGACCTATTCATAAGGCACAGTAGTGCATTTTCGTATCCTTTTTCTTAGATCAGGGCTTATGAGCTTAAGCTAGGGAATAGATATACAAGTGCTAGTGATGATCCATCCTTTTGCTAGAGTATTAGCATATTTTCCATGGAGTTATGCGTATTTTGGGCCTGGTAGGCCTTAAACGGGACAGACTCCATCTTGCCTTCTGCCCGGTAGCTGGAGAGGCTTTCTAGGTCAAGTGTAATGTTTTAGTTTCAAGGTGTTGTTCGCTTGGAGAGAACCGGCTCAGGCTGGCCCTTATCGAAGGAATGTATTTTTCTCCACTCCGAAGACACAACTCCAGGCCGGCCGGCTGGGAACGTGTCCTTGGTACGGGGAGGTACAAGAATTTGGTGGGCGGCAGGTTACTGGTCGTAACTTTCCATGAAGGGACAGGCTTTGATATTAGCGAAAGTGTTAGGCAATGAGTTAGTTAGTCCGTAGGCGGCAGCTAGCCGTTAGCATCTATGCTATTAATTATCTTCAAGGCGGACAGTCGCCATTTTGAAGTCCGAGAAATATTCTAAGACCGAGACTCTCTGAGAAAGACTGGAGGAGAAATAGCGCGGAGCGCATAGAGCCAGAGAGAGAGAGAGACGGTAGCTAATAGCGAGCAAGGTTCCAGTGCCTTGGAGGGAAGCAGAGGAGGTTGAGGTGTGACCCCGAGACGAGCCAAGACACAGAGACGAGAAGGGAACCTAGATGACTACCGAGCCCCGACTTCATATTAACCAGGTGACCTCCGCCCTTTCCCATATTGAGCGCTCATCCTAACCCCTTTTGTCTTTTTCTTTGCAGAATATATACATATTGCATAGTATTGTGTTTGTGTTAACTGCTAATAAATACCCCGAGTTCGTAGTGAACTGACATGTGCCTTGTATTCTTGTTCAATCGAGGTAACCGCACTTTCTAGTCAGGCATTGTTTGCATGAACGGTTGTGATTCCCGATCAGGTAAGGAATGAATGAACAATGAGGGAAGGAGGGTATGTTTGATGTCAAGAGCAGAAGGTACATATATACACATCAATTTGACAAGTCGTACTGATTTTGATTATTGTAGTTTTATCCCGAGTAGACAAGTGAGAGATTTCCTTCTTAAGTACTCATAGGAAAGTGGTCATCGTTAGTGAACGGCGTTAATGAGAACACTGGGGGGACACAGTGTGGAGGTTCGCCTGATTGTGGACCGTGTGTATAAGTGAGAGCACTGGGGGGACACAGTGTGGAGGTTCGCCTGATTGTGGACCGTTTGGAAAATGAGAGCACTGGGGCTGCAGACCCATGTGTGTAGACACGCCAGATTGTGTGTTGAGTGAGCACTGATAGTGATCAGTGTGTAAGGGTATATATTCAGACCTGCCCTAGGGTAGATTAGTCTGGGCCGAAGTGGCCGCGAGACTAGTTGGTATAAATAGGATATTGTAGAAAACCTATGCATGTTTATTGCTATCTTCCCCATCCTTAGGTACGAGATGTACGTACATATATGTCAATACCCATTGTAAATACGTCCTGAGGTGGGAGGTGATTACGTTCCGGCTGGGTTAGAGGGGCCCCTAGGGGCTGATTCCATCTGAGCGGAAAATCCGGTCGTTACAGGAGTATCCTGATAAAAGTCCAAATCTAGCCTCCTCTGTTTCAACCTCAGCCATAGATGTTCCAGGATTAGCAGTTACCAGAGCAATGTCGTTGGCATAGGTCAGTACTTTCGTTTCCCAGCCGTGAGAAAGAATGGGGCTAATTTTTCGATTAGCTTCCAGAAATCGTAAAAAGGGGTCTATATGTAGTGCAAACAAGAGTGGTGAACTTGGGCATCTCTGGGGGGTACCTCTAGTTATTTTAAAAGTGTCAGTTAGTGAGCCATTTAAAAATAATTTTGCGGTGGGCTCAAAATATAGCATCTTAAATGCCTGTATAAGTCCCTGGCCTGTCCCGACCTTTGATAGGGTCTCCCATAAAAAAGGTCAGGAAACCCTGTCAAAGGCCTTCTCGGCGTCAAGTAGATAAGTGCTATTGGGTCTCTAGAAATATGGGCGTCGTTGAACAGTGAAATAGTTCTCCTAATATGATCTACGGTACCGCGTCCAGGAGTAAATCCATGTTGCCTAGGTGATATTACTTTTTGTATTACCCCTGCTAGAACTGCTAATATTTTAGAATAGATTTTGCTGTCCACATTTATCAGGGTTATAGGGCGATAAGAGGCAGGGTTTAGCACAGATTTATGCTTTTTCAAGAAAACAATCTTTTTGGCTTGCGACCATGATTCAGGTGGTGTCCCCCCTTGAACACATGTACGAATAGGTGGAACATAACCTCTTTTAATTCAATGGAATTTTTTAAAATAAAATTTAGCTGGAATATTGTCTAACCTGGTGGCTTTACCGTTAGGAAGGCTATTAATGCAAAGCAGAGTGTCTATATATTGAGGGGGCTCATCAAATTGAGTCTGGCCATCTTGAGCTAATTGCACCGCTGGAATTTGGTTAAAATAAGTAGTGATATCATTTAAATTAGCTGTGGTAGTTTCATGATACAAATCTTGATAATGAGCAAGAAACTCTTTACGAATACCTTCTATATCTGAAATTATTTCTTGTGTGGAGTCTTCACCTGCACTAATGATGTTCCTTGTAGCTTTCTGTCTTGCCCTAATTGTGAGGTGATGTCAGACCTTCTCGCTACATTCATATGCTTCCTTCCTCCAAATTGCTAATCTATCTGCAGCTCTTTTGGCAATTAGCTCCATGACAGCTGATTTTGCTAACATTATTTTTGCAAGCGCATCCGCTGGGTCATCGCCATCCCTGAGAACAGTATTTAAGTTTTCTTCTGCAACAGCCAATCGGGTTTGCAGATTATCCAGCAGTTGACGCTTTTCTCTATTAAAGGAAAGTAAAAAGCTCACTGTCTCTCCTCTTATTGCTGCTTTTAGCGCTTCCCAAGCCACTTCAATCCCTGTGCTGCCTAAATTATCCTTAATAAATTGTGGGATTCAGTACCTCATTTGTTTACAATATTCGTCATTTAAAAGTAGAGATCGTTCAAAGGTCCAGCTAGCCAAATCTCTATTAACCACTGTTACCCCTCTTATTTCCACCACTAAGGGATTATGGGCTGCCACAATGTGTGGGGTCTTTTCTATTGAGCACGCGTGTAGAATAGAATGAGATGCAAAATAAAATCTAATCTCACCAGCTTGTTATGTGGAAAAGGATAAAAAGTGTGGCCAGAATTGGTAGGGTGTTGTGAATGCCAAATGTCAGTCAGTGCCTGTTCGCGACAAAGTCCTCAAAGCTTTAAAGACCTTTGGTTTCGGACCACTATAGATGCAATTTTTATCTAGGGTTATGTTCTTAATAGTGGGCAAATTTATATTAAAATCACTGCAGATGATTAGAGGTAGCGGCCACTCGGCCAATTCATTATTCATAAAATCAAAGATTGTGGGGTCGTCTGCGGTGCTACCATATAAAGTACATACAATGAATGATTCTCCATTTTCCCTTCGACATTCTGTGATGACCCACCTCCCATTATAATCAGCTAATGTAAGTGTAAATTGAAGTGAGCGTTTCATCGATAGTATTACCACCCCCGTATCCTAGCATTTTGTGTTGTGGACCCTACCACTGTATAGCCAAGCCCGTCTAAGAGGTGAATCTGAGTTCTCTCAATATGCGTTTCCTGCAGGCATAGGATATCTGCTTTAAGTAGCCGAATTGCTACAGCCGTATTTCGTCGTTTCTTGAGATCTTTAGGGCCACACAAGTTAATTGTTGCTATACGTAATTTACTCATTAAATATAGCAAAATTACTCCAATACCAATAACCATCAGTCAAATAGAAGAAAATAATTTGAATCATCCCTCGTGGTGCCAACCCCTTCCCCTACCCTTTTCCAACCACCATGGATCCCCCCCCACCACCCACCACCTACCACTGAGGCTACTTGGTTCTGCAAGAACCAGGATGAGAGCATCTGAGCAATCAGGGTCCCGTGGCCCTCCGGTCCAACCCCTTCCCTAGACTATCCACTATCTGTGCTGAATCAATTTGTAACCATTTGAACTCACTAAAAGTCCCCAATTTGAAACATTAAGCCTTAAGTCTTAAATATTTTAGTCCTTGGTTCTGTCTCTTCTTGACTCTGTGATCTCTTGCAGGTCGGCTTGGGCCTGGACTTCAGAGGTAAAGCTGTGCGTGACCCCATTGAAAATAATGTTTAGGCGTGCTGGATTCTGTAAATATACTGTTGCCCCAATTTGTTGAAAAGGGGAAAATAGATGCCTCAGCCTCCATCTTCGCTCAACTGTGGCATGGGCAAAGTCAGGCCTTCTGAAAAAGGTAACGCCATTGAATTCCTTCTTGCTTGTAGGTCTTGCTAAGTCAAAGAGTATATGGCGTAAAAGAAAGTTGCCAAAATATACTAACATTGCACGAGGGTATTGCGCTGAGGACAAAGGACATTTGGAAGGTGTTAATGGGAAATGGTGCGCATGCTGTATCTCCTTGTCCCAGTCCCAGGACTGCAGCTCAGGAATGCTACTTTGAAAAGCGGGATTATATAAGTCCTAGGGTCACTCCCTTCCACTCCTTCTGGAACACCAAGGATGCGAAGATTATTGCCTCGCGATCTATTCTCCTGTTCCTCGATCTTCATCATTCAGTCTTTAAATATACCATCATGCGCATCTCCCTGTACTTTTAGGGAGGAAACTTCTTTTTCCAGATTCTCTGTGCGCACTTCAACTGACGACATTCTGTCAGCAATTTCAGCACAGGTTCGACTGAATGTCTTTATTGCTCCTTGTAATTCCTGTGTAGCTTGTCGGTTTTTCTGATTATCCAGCTTAACGTCTTCTTGAAAGCTCTTGATTGAGTGCAAGACTTCGGTAAGGGTAGGTTCTTCCTTGCTTCGGGAGATTCCGGAGTCCACTTCCCAAATCTCCCATAGCTGAAAAGTTGCCGCCTGAGCGTAAAGTACAGTTTGATGGAGTCACAAACTGAGAGGATGAGTAGTCCCATCTGAGCTCGAAATTACTTCCTTGATCCTTGGTCCCCCAACTCTTGTGTCCACTTTGTCTTGTTTTATTTTTTATTTTCCGACTTCTTCTTTTGTGCATCAGTTTTCCATGAGGCCTCCGAGTCCGTACTACTTCCCCTGTCATGTCTCTCTCCATCACTGGATGTGGATATACCAGTCTCATACATCTCTGATTCATCTGTGACAGAATAGAGTTTTTCCATATGGTCTGGGGTTTCTTTTCCGACTTCTTCTTTTGTGCAGCAGTTTTTCATGAGGCCTCTGAGTCCGTACTACTTCCCCAGTCATGTCTCTCTCCATCACTGGATGTGGATATACCAGTCTCATACATCTCTGATTCATCCAGGACAGAATAGAGTTTTTCCATATTGTCTGGGGTTTCTAACTGATGGTTTACTATGTTTACTAGATTTGCTGTATTCCTTTGTGGAATGGCTCCAGTAGTTGCAATATTTACAATCTCCTTAGCACTGGGCTCAGTCCCAGATACTCTTATATCCAGATTTGGGAGAACTGCTGGGGGGGCATTCTTTGTTTGCTCACATCCTACGTTGTACCTAGCTCTGCGGCTGCCCTGAATTTTCTAGAGGTTGTTAAGACCGGTGTTGCTAGGATCACCGGCGATGAGGCCACAAGTTCTTGATTCGTCTTCTCGACGTCTGCAAGGGGTGCACCTTGAGCGATTAAGATAGACTGGCCCTCCAGTACTGCCCCCTCAACTAACTCGTTATGTGTTTTTCCCTCTATTGGGCCAAACATATTGGAAATTAGGGGTTGAGAGTTATGCATTTGGGTGTTATCTGTGAGCTTAGCGTTTTTTACTTGCAATCTTTTCACTTGCTTAGCCGTCCACTCGGTCTTGTCTGCGGAGTTCACCCTTTCAGCTTGCTTCCTGCTTTTCAGCCCCAGTGTTTCTGGGCGCCTCTATGGGATTTCTGTATGGTTTTGCTGTGCAGCTTCGGTTAACGTGGGGGCTGGTAGATGGTTATTTTTAGCTTTTGTATTTTTTCCCATCGCCCCGTCATCCTTACTTGCTTTCCTTCAGTATCCTGGAAATCCTGGAAACAAAGTATCCTCCACTTTCGGCTTCTAAGCTGGGGCCCGCTGCAGTGATTAACTCCTCTCTCCGTGTCTGACGGAGCCGTCAGGAATTTGTGGAGAGCCAATAGAGTTGCTTTGATGCAGCACATTGAGAGCCGCCGCAGGACAGTGCAGGATGAAGGTGCCGGAACCGCGCAGCTCGCTGTTCGTGAAGCTGCTTCCAGACGTCGTATTACACCTCGCCGCCCATTCTGATCTATGCACCATGCGGAGATCACCGTGACCGTTATGCTGTACTGTTGATCCATGCGATAGAGAACTTATCCGGTAATATTCCGCTTCTTGAGCACAATCACAATGACATGAAATAGCTTCTTTTGAGTCTGTTTAGGGGTCACACCGATGAATCGGGTAGCTGCTACTCAGACACCATTTTGCCACGTCCCCCTTCGCACACACACTGTTAAATAATGTTTGATTGTTCTTGTTAATGACATTTCTACTGAGGATAATAAATCTGCCAACAAATAATGAGCTTGACAAAAATAAATGACACTACTGTAGCTGAAAGGTAACAATAAGCTGTGGGACTAAAAGAGCCACAGGTACATCAAATAGATAAAGTAGATATCAGTAAGAAAAAAGCTGCATATAAACATTACACTGGTTATCTTCTACACTAAGGCAGAAAAATGGGAGATGCTCTTGAAATGTATAAAATACACCAAGAAGAAAATAAATAGTTTAGTCTTTTGAAAACAGCCTTGGGGAATGTTTCCTTTTTTGTTCCAACCTTGGGAAGGAGTGATGAGTTCCAGTGAAATAAGAGCTGCTGAGTACTGCTCCATTAGGACGTATTTAGAAGACCCAAGATTCAGATGTAATGCTGCATATCCTTTTAATCTTTTGTTTGGGAGTCAGCTGGTAATATTGGGCTATGCAGTTGTGTATATTTGGAATCTTGGTGTACATTTCCAAAACATGAGTGGCCACATTTTTCAGCAAAATGAGCATGAAAAGGATGGCAGGCCTACATCCAGCATGACAAACATGTTTGCAATTACATGGGAACACAGGACTACTGGTACCATAGTTTCTGGAATGTTAAATCTATATTGGGAAACTTGGGTCATCCAACCTGGTTCGTCACTTTCAGTTATGCCAAGTACGCTTGGGACAACCTGCATGAATTCTTCAGAAATAGAAATTCAGTATTGCAGGAGTAGACTTTTCAGCTGCCTCCAGAGTTGTTTTCAGCAGGTGTTGCATTTCATCTGCAACAATAAAACCCCACTATTAAGTGAAGCTGAAAACTTCTTCTGGAAGAGAGTGTCCAGCGAGGGATGCCTCACCCAGCCACTTGTGTGGATCAAGGGAGCACCCAAAGTTGGAGAAGGCAGCGAAGAGTCAAGGATGTACCTTATTGAAAAATATATAACTTGTTTCAACCCAGTGGAAACTGAAAAAGATCCAAGCGAAAATATACTCCATTTACAAAGGTACAGATATGCAAAGCATGGCTTGAATGGTAAATGCTTAGCAAAATGTCCATTATCAGTAGTACATGGCACAAATTCTACAGAAGTAAAATATATCAAATGGGTAAGCTTGGCTGGCTGTAACAAATATAAGGAAATGCCTCTTTTTGTTGATCGGCCCCAAAGTTGGGCTGATGCTGCTGGCTTTTTGACTTTTAGAGTGCACTGAGGGCTGCTAATGAGACCTCAGTCCAAGTGTTCTGACCCCTTACAAAGTGTTTGTTGAATTGGCTACCCTCAATTGCCATAAGCTGACTTTCTTGTAAGTAAGTCCCTGGTATATGGTACTAAGTGTACCAAGGGCATGTAAGACAGAGTGTCCCCCGCCCAGTGCTGCCCCACTGGTTGAGCCACTCGGTGAAGGACCAATAACAAAATGGCTCCCAGACTACCACTGCAGCCTCGAAGAGCAGATTTAAACTGCTAGTTTGACTTTGCCATTTAAACAAATAGCAAAGACCCCACTTCCCTTAACAATATATGTAAGTCCATCCAAAAGAAGGCTGTGGAGCCCTGAGGCAGAGAGCTACATATTCTTAAGTAAGGCACATGCTTTTGATCTGTCCTAACAGCAATGTTAGCAGCCCCATCAGCTACCACAGAGTTACAGGCTGACCCCTCAGCCGGGTTAACTTCTGAATGAGACTATTAAAATGGGTACTTCAAGGTATTAAATTAATTGCATTAAACCAGACTTGATGCCCAACTCATATTTAATGTAACTTTTAAGAAAAAGCAACTTTTAGAAAGTTACTTCTCTGTAGCCCAGTTTGTCCATTGGCCTCACGCGTTTGCTGGCCACCAGACAGCTTTCTGCCCTTCTAGGGAATAGTGTGAATAACTCCCAGTCTTAGGGAAAATGATAGCCTTCTACAGTGGAAGGTGTTACGTCCCCCTCGCAGGAAGCCACTGAGGGTGTTGGCTCAAAAGGCAAGTTTCAAAGATGAACCCCCCTTTGGTGGGCAAATGAGGACCACACTCCTGAGGGGTTGCCCCTTTGTTCACGTAGACAGGCTGGCGGCGGGAACAGAGAGGGGAGACCAGTGCCTAAACTGGTTCTCCCCTGGGCATGTAGCCCACAGGTTGCTACACCGTTAGGGCAGGTACCAAACTCTTAACATCCAAGAAAGGATTCACACATCTTAGGAGAGCGCAGAATAGTGTACCCTGGGTTTGCTAGATGGGTACCTAGGGCATAATGTAGTGTGCCCCCCAGGGCTACAGCACTGGTTGAGGCACTCTTTTTGGGAAAAAGTACAAAATGGCTTCCAACCTGCATCTGCAGCCAGGAAGAGCAGTTTTAAACTGCTAACTTGACATTGCTATTCAAATCAATGGCAAAGACCCCACTTCACTTAAAATATATTTATTTATCCCCTAGGGATGGCCTATGGAGCCCTAAGGCAGGGAGCTATATATTACTAAATAGCCAGATATCGTCACAGGGCACTTTCCGGGCATAAATATGGCACCCCTGGCACCCTGAACCTCAGATTACTACATAGCAAGAGAAAGGACTAAAGAAGGATGGCCATACTGACCCCTGGACCTGGCAAAGAGAGGATGCACTGTCTGCTGGACCGCACCTGCCGCACCTTGGGCTAGAAGAACTGTGCTTGTGGCTCCTGGCATGACAGTCGCTCCCAGGGGCCAGACCAAATAAGTGACTTCATGGGTCAGTCAGCTGACCCCCTGGAACCAGCACCGGTGCCATCAAAGCTGTAGTAGCCTAGCTTGGCAAGTCAGTAGCCACTTCTGGTGCCTCAAGATACCGATCCTCGATAACCAGCAGATTCATCCGAGTCTGATCAACTCGGGAGTGTCGTCTGAGTCCAGATTGGCCACCCAAGAGGGACGGTAGCACTTAACAAGGGATACCACTGGACACGCTGTGACCAGAAACTGGCACCCAAGCAGCAGCAATCCTTCTACTGGCTCAAAGAGGACTTGCAGGTATCCCGACCTCTGTGGCAAAGGTCGCCACACCAGACCCATGAAGGACACCCCTATTGTCCACACAGCACCCAGAGCATCCTTGAGCATCCTCCATCTACTGGATCCTTAGCATCAGCCCCACTCCAGTAAAGTCTGTGCTGGTTGTGGAGTAAAGTTCAGAACTACACTGGAGAAACCTTTGGTGACCAGGTATCAGTCCAAATACTCATTAGTGGCCATCCTGAACTTCTCCCTTCAAGACTTGGTCTCACTAGTCGGGCCAAGGTAGCTGAACACAACTTTTTCAAACTTTTCAGAAGTTTCTAAACTTTATGGCTACCAATAATTGTTTGCAGTTGTCACTAAAAGAACCAAGATTTACCTTTTCCCTAAAAATCGATATCTCTGGAAATGTCAGATTCATTCTGCTCATCTTGGTATCTAAAAAACCATAAAAATAGAATCTATTCTTATACATTAGTGTCAGACTTCTTTCGTGTTGAGGGACTTTCTTATTTTGTTGTATGGTGATTCTTAATGCTTTACACTAGTTCCTTTGTGAAAGCCTTGCTTCGCGAAGCCACAGCTATCCAGGGTTGATCTAAAGGTTTAGTAAACTTGCCTGACTGGACCAAAGACAGTTTTTGTGCATGTATTACATGGTAAGGTTGCACAGCCATACCATATAAATCATATAGATCTTCACAACAAGCAATATTACTTCACCCCTTGTAGCCAGGAAGCCTGGTGAAATCAAATAATTGGCTAATGACCCCACAAATTGACCCTTATATTTATTTTCCCATCCAACACTTTGAAACCAATTCTGATTATGACTCAAGCACTATCAAATAACTCTCAACCAATGTTAATTTTACCTCTCAGTATTGGTATTCTTTTGTGGTCCCTTAGGGCACTAAATGTATGAGGACTCCACATTGAACACCATATGTTTTTGAATATTTGTATTCAGTTTTAGAATACAGTAACATGACTGCATTCTAATTTCAGTCAATGACATATCTTCACAAATATTGAGTGATAGGGAGATAGGCAAGTGATAATAGGGAGTAAGAAACTAGGTGGGAACAAAATGAAGACTCTTATACCAGGCAGATACAACTTAATAAGTATGGTGAAAGAGCATCTATTACGTATGACAATAGTGTGGATGTTCAATAGGATATAAGTAGCATAAAAAGTGTGGCTACTTCAATGATGACAGCCCTCCACCTGAGTGAATCTGAAGGTGGAGGTTAAACTGCAACTATAGTTTACTTTACTCATGGGCCTAACCTGGAATATATTGGGGAGGAACCAAACTATATGCCTTCCTACGGAGTGTGAGTAATGGAAAACCTGGGGTCAAGGGGATCTAGTACCATCTTGCTTAGGTATTTATAACAACATTATATCCCGCTGATTTATTCACATGTTAACCTCATGTCATCTTTGGTCAATATCAATTGCACTCCTTTTAACCTCCAACCAACTATATAGCTCAATATTCCATTCAGCACAGGAGGTTGGAGATTTGATTTTCCATTGATATGCAACAAGTCTTTTGCCTGTGATAAAGGCTACATCTATAAGTCTGGCCTCATATTTCCATTTACTGACCGTGGCATCAGACCCAACACAAATACGCCTTGGGTGGAGGGCGGAGCTAGCCAGCAAGCGCAATGGACGCCTAGCGCCGGAGCTCCGACTAGCACAGACGATTAATCCTGAAATATCCTGAACAGAGCTGCCACCTGGACCCCCCGTTGACCCCTCCGGTTACCTGAGCCGGTGTCTGACTGGCGACGCCGAAGAAACGGGCGGAGACGCATCTGGTGCGACGCCGCGGCCTTGCGAGGTTGTGGCCTTGGGAGGCCGTGAAGCAGCGTCCTTGCGTGCGCTCAAGATCTGAGCGACGTGCTATGCCGTGCGGCTGCCGGGGGAGGCACGACCTGGAGCTCCGACACCCGGGGGCCTGGAAGACGCGGACAAGGAGCAGAGACAAGGATCGCCTGTCGGAGCGCAGCGGGGTGTGTGCCCTTGCTGTCGGAGTTGTTTGGTGTGCTCCTCTGCTGGCTGGGGCGCCGGTGGTCACTCGGCGAGACGCTGCGGCGGCGGGGGGCCAGACCCACACGCTTACAAGCCTAGCTGCTCAGCAACCACCCGTGTGTTGGTCGGCTTGCTGGTCCCGTGCGGGCGGTGAGACTCCTAAGATCCACTGATTGGACTATAAGGTGAGCGGCGCTATCTGGATTTCAACAAGCGGCGCGCCCGAGGCCTCCACGCCCATAGCCTATGCCCTAACGCCTTGTGCGGTCCCCCCCGGACCTTGAGACCTACTTAGCCTGCTGGGAACCTGTGGCACGTTACACCACGGAGGCGCCCGGAACTTGACCGTCCCCCTCCACCGGCTACACCCGGTGGTGCTGTGGTTGGCCCAGTCATTGATAATCCTGAGAGGAAGGCAGCCCTGGTCCCTACACCGCGAGGCCGGCCAAGCGAGAAACGGCGGAGAGTTGTGTCGGTGCTTCCCTACAACGAAGCGTTTAACACCCTTCTATGCCCATGAGAGCTGCTGGCTCGTGGTGACTTGCTGTGGTGCAATTGGCGACTCCTAGGACAGTGAACAGACTTTGTGCTTCCACCCCCGCAGGGTGGGCTTCCTGCCACGAGATGGGCAAAGGCGACAATACCCAAAGCAAACTGCCCTTTTCGCAAAGCCGTCAGCAGCACAGCCCATTGCGGGAACCTGTGACCGCTACTCGAGCGGAGGAAATCCCGGGGGCGAACTTGGACATCAAAGCAATGCGGTTAGCCATGGAGCAGAGCCTCCAGTCGAGTATCTCTGCACTTGGTTCTAAAATGGACGCTATGTTGTACCGCATGGACCGCATGGCTGAGCGGTTGGATAAACACGTGGAGAGGCATGATATGGCAGAGAGAAGGATGACAGAGGTCGAAGAGGCGCAGACAGACATGGATAACGGGCATAAAAAGGTGGAAAGGATGATGCAAATATTACAGGACAAGACGGAGGACTTGGAAGCACGCTCACGACGCTGTAACCTCTGCATTAGGGGCCTTCCGGAGAGCACCCACACAGGCCCCATGGAGCTCTTTGTGGAGAAGCTTCTCACAACAGTCCTGGGAGAGGGAGTATTCTCGAGCATGTTCACAGTTGAGCGGGCGCACAGGTCCTTGGCCCCGGTCCCCAAGCCAGGAGCTCCGCCTCGTCTGATTATAGCGAAGCTACTTAACTAGCGGGACAGGGACACGGCCCTTAGATTGGCAAGATCCAAACAACAGTTGCAATTTGAAGGGTCGGCCATATCGCTGTATACAGACTTTACGGCAAAAGTCCAAGAAGAACGCAAACAATTCATACCACACAAGAAACGCTTAAGAGAGATGGGACTGGACTATGCGCTGTTGTACCCGCCTAAGCTACGTGTCAATCACCGTGGACATTCCCACATATTTACAGACCCTAGGGAGCTGCAGAAAGCTATGAAGCGTTGGTCGAAGGAACAACCTACAGACAATACTGGACACCAGGAGGAGGGCGAGAATGGTAGTCACCTGGACGATCAGGATTGAGGCTCTCTTGAACGCGAGCGTGCACTACTCAACGGATTGACGAGAGGGGACTGCATTCCTAGCTGGAGCATCAGGCCGGATGCACGATCAGGCGACAACGGCATTGTGAACGATTGAAATTTGCAGATAAGTTGTTCCAACTTGGCCTTCATTGCGATGCGGGACACTGCGCGAGTCTCACTGTCAGTGCAGGTATTGATGTGGAGGGGGGGGCGGGGGGGAAATGACAGTGATGGACAAGGTATGGCATAAAGGGATTTACTGGTCTGATCACACAACTGTGCATGGCGGAAGCAGGCGAGAGGCTAACAAGGGTTCTGAGATTTAGGAGGATACTATGACTCTTGGCTACCCTGGCCCCTGCGCGTTAAGTATGGATGTCTTGTTGACAGTTAGAGTTGGGGAATTGACGGGTGGGGAGAGGGTGGGGGATAGTCTTCTGTCGTACCAGGTTGGGGAGGGTCTGCTGTGGGCGGGTTGGGAGGATACCGGGTGGAGCATGGGAAAGTTCAAAGTTCTGTTGTTGGTTCCACATACTAGTAAGGTGAAGCTGTGCCGCATTCTGAGGCCTTGCTGTCGTTGCCCGTTCGTATGGCACAGATGACTGGTGTACCGGCAATGCCTGATAATGGTGCCTCGGAAACCCTTAGAGCTTTAACCTGGAATGTAAGAGGGTTGAACGATTTCCGGAAGTTAAGAAAGGTGTTGATTTATCTGCAGAGGCATCACATAGACCTAGCACTACTACAGGAAACTCACCTCCCACTGACAAGTAAGATGCTACAATACAGGGGCCTGTCAGGGAACATCACAGCAGCAGGGTTCACAACACATTCCAGAGGAGTGCTTACGTGGATAAACCCTAGAGCTAAGTTAGATCTGAGATTAATACTGGCTGACCCAGAGGGTAGGTACTTAATATCCTGATGCACGGGCAAAGGCCACGATTTAATATTGGTCAACGTGTACGGCCCTAACTACGATTCTCCAGACTTCTACGAGAAGTTGGCGAGGATCTGTCGTGAATATTCAGCAGCGCAAATGCTATGGGGGGTGGGGGAATTCAACCTGGTGCTAGACCCGGAATTAGATAGATCTGCAGGCCCCCAGCGTAGACCCTCAGCGGCCGCGATCTCGCTACAGGCTGAGTTACTGACGTTAGACCTGTTGGATGTGTGGAGAGGGAGAAGTCAAGATTGGGGGGGTTACACGCATTACTCAGCGTTCCATGACATTCACACCAGGATTGACTACTGGCTGGCCTCCTTCTCAGTTACTAGGCACATATTGTCATGTACAGTTTTAACACGCACACTCTCGGATCACTCGCCACTCCTCCTTGTGCTGGGGACTCCGATAGCCCGAATCCCACCGTTTACGTGGCGCTTTCCCCCATATTCACTGCTTGACGAAACCTTTAGAGGAGAATTAGCTGAGGAGATCGACACCTTTTTCGACAAGAATATTGGCTCGGTTGAGAGCTTCCAGATGGTCTGGGAGGCGTTTAAGGTATTCATACGAGGTGTGGCTATGGCCAAGCACTCGAGTGAAAAGACAAGACAGTCCCACAGGTGACCCTAGTTGGGAGATAATATTTTGTAGGTGCCCAAAATTTAGTTTTTTACTAATACCAATCACACATTATTGTAACCAAATCTTATTAATAACTCTCTTAGGTTGTATAGCTGCCAACATTTAAATACAAAAAATTCAGGATTTATTTAATACTCATACTCTCCTTGATTTTTATCAAACTTAAAGAGGACAGGACATTAGATTTTAGAAAAATATAACAATGTATATTTATTTCAGTGTCACAAGTTAATCGCAAAAAACACAAGTAATAAAAACAGTGTATACAATAACAGGTTTAAAAACATTTAAAAAAATCATTGGTGTACGTATCAAGCGAATAGTTCATACACAAAGATTTCACAAGAAATTGCACAAGAACAGGGGTCGACGCGGCGTTTCGGTTTTTGGAGAAACGATTAAAAACCTTCTTCAGGACCAAGTTCTAAAAAGAAACATACAATTACTTTTTTTGCGTTTAACAAGTGTTTCAAGCATTTTAAAACATTTTCAGTAACGATCATGTAAACCTAAATCATATCCTGTCATTTGGAGATACAGAACACCTTATTCCTATTTCTAGTTGGCACTAAGCTATTTTCAGATTTTGGTAAAGATATTGGTATATGTAAAAGACATCTTTAATAACTAAAAGGCACATCACTGGTAAATACTAATGTTTGATTTACATAATGTATTTATTACGAATGGCATTAATTGCTGTTGATTTAATTTAATAATATCATTAAGGTGTTTTTAGCATATCACCGTCATTTTCTAATTTTTAAAGCAGATGGTAACTCACCCTTATCCCTTGCCCGATGTGGAAGGACATTTAATAAAGCTGGTTACCTTTGTTCTAAAAAGCTGTCATCCAGATAAATCAGAGAGGACAGTCTACCCAAGTACACTTTTGGGTTTCAGTAGAGCTGTTCTTTAATCTATTTGTCCATTGTCTTATATAGCATGGCTGGCTAGACACTGATACAGGCTTTGTCACCATTATCTACTCACAGGTACCACAATCATGTCTATACCTGGTAATATACAGCTCTACTGAAACTGTTCCTTTTAGTTATTAAAGATGTCTTTTACATATACCAATATCTTTACCAAAATCTGAAAATAGCTTAGTGCCAACTAGAAATAGGAATAAGGTGTTCTGTATCTCCAAATGACAGGATATGATTTAGGTTTACATGATCGTTACTGAAAATGTTTTAAAATGCTTGAAACACTTGTTAAACGCAAAAAAAGTAATTGTATGTTTCTTTTTAGAACTTGGTCCTGAAGAAGGTTTTTAATCGTTTCTCCAAAAACCGAAACGCCGCGTCGACCCCTGTTCTTGTGCAATTTCTTGTGAAATCTTTGTGTATGAACTATTCGCTTGATACGTACACCAATGATTTTTTTAAATGTTTTTAAACCTGTTATTGTATAAACTGTTTTTATTACTTGTGTTTTTTGCGATTAACTTGTGACACTGAAATAAATATACATTGTTATATTTTTCTAAAATCTAATGTCCCGTCCTCTTTAAGTTTGATAAAAATCAAGGAGAGTATGAGTATTAAATAAATCCTGAATTTTTTGTATTTAAATGTTGGCAGCTATACAACCTAAGAGAGTTATTAATAAGATTTGGTTACAATAATGTGTGATTGGTATTAGTAAAAAACAAAATTTTGGGCACCTACAAAATATTATCTCCTAACTAGGGTCACCTGTGGGACTGTCTTGTCTTTTCATTCATTCTCCCCTGTCCCGAAAGCGACAGATAAGGGGGCCTCCTTCATTTGTTTCTGTTTCGTCAAGCACTCGAGTGTCCTGAAGGCTATAAGGCAGCGCCTGACCTACTTAGAGTCTCAGCTGGCCGATTTAGAGAAGCTACAAATGAACGACCCTGATCCAAAAATAACAGACAGGATCAAAGCCCACATAGCAGAATTCAATGAAGAGGCAGACAGGGAAGTGCGGCATATGGGGAAATATGCAACAGCCAGGACATATGGTGAAAGTGAGCGCCCAAGCTCGAAGCTGGCGAAACTTCTGCGGAATAGCAGAAGGGCCCCGAAACTGCCTGCTCTGACGACTGCGTCGGGGGAGACTGTCACGTCGGAGGAGGAGATCCTGAATGTATTCAGGGACTTTTACTCTGATCTATACAAGACCAAAACTGACAACTTGGACACAGACATAGATGACTACCTAGAGTATATACGACTGCCCTTCTTGGCACAGTCTGACCGCGAATTCCTAATGTCTCCTATACAGAAAGACGAGATCTCAGACACATTGGCTAGCATGAGAGTGAATAGCGCTCCTGGGGCGGATGGCTTGACAGTGGGGTTCTATAAGGCGTTCCAAGACAAACTCATCCTCCACCTGGCAGCTCTGTTCGATGACATTTGTATAGAAGGCTGTATGCCACAGTCTATGAGAGAGGCACTAATAGTAACCATTCCGAAGCCCGGCAAGCCCCCAAGCGAGTGCGGTTCATATAGACCACTATGGCTACTGAACGTAGACGCGAAATTATATGCTAAGGTGCTCGCCACACGACTGGCCTTGCTAGTTCCTGACTTGGTGGCGCCTGAGCAGGCAGGCTTTGTCCCAGGAAGGAACCTAACCTATAATATACGCACAGTGCTTGGGGCCATACAGCATGTCAGGCAGGATACGAAAGCGGTAGCCATCTTCCTGGACATGGAGAAGGCCTTTGACTCCGTTGAGTGGCCGTTTATGCTGCGGGTCTTGCGTAGACTAGGGCTAGGGGGAACCCTTCTTGCAAATGATTGGCACCTTGTACTGGAGGCCTACTGCCAGACTGCGCATTGGCGACCGGGTGTCTGACCCCTTTGACATCAGCAGAGGCACCAGGCAGGGATGCCCGCTTTCACCGCTGTTGTGCGCACTGGTGGCTGAACCGTTGGCCAGCGCGTTGCGGGAATATCACTGGCACAGGAGAGTTCGCTTCCCGACTTACAAAATTATAATCTCTACATATGTAGACGACACGTTGCTCTATGTGCCCAACCCTGAGACGAACCTTGCCCCAGTATTATGAGAAGTGGTCCGATTTGGAGCGCTCTCCGGACTCCAGATCAATTGGAACAAATCAGTGGCGTTCCCACTGACCCCGGCCACGAGCCAATTTGAAATGGAATACCCTCTAAGCTGATCGACGGAACCAGTGCGCTATCTCGGCATCATGATCCATACTGACCCGGAGGTGCTGTTCCGAGAGAACTATGGGGTGGCGTTTAGCAAATGCGAGGAGGATGTGGAGAGATGGTGCAAACTTCCGCTTTCACTGATGGGCCGCATAGCCATCATGAAGATGGTGATACTGCCGCGGTTCTTGTTCTTATTCAACAATTTACCAATTGTTCTGTCGAGGGCCTTCTTCAGAAACCTAACATCGCTAATGATCCGCTTGGCCTGGGGAGGTAAGCAACCTAGGGTACAGTGGAATGGGCTTTTTGGCTGTCTCCTATCGCAGAAAAGGGCGTAGCGCGAGCACTGCACGAACTTGGAATAAAGAAGGCTGGCGAGCTCTTCGTGGATGGCAGAGTTAGAGACTGGGGAAATGTATGTCAGGCGGCGGAGGGTGCGACGTTATTGCAACGGTTTCAATTCCACAGGGTCGCAGTGCATTGAAAGAGGTACTGGGCTCCGAGCTAGAGGAGCCTCAGGAGCTCCTGGAACTCTCCCATGTCATTAAAACGGCACAATCGCGGAAAATAGTGTCGCACCTGTACAGATCCAACACCATGCATAGAGCGCAGGAGCCCTCGAAGGCCAGACTGGCCTGGCAACAGGACCTACAGATCACTATAGACAATCGAATGTGGAGGTACTGCTGCTCTAGCACCAGGAGGCTGTCCTTGAATGGTCGACACCGGTTGATCCACTTTAAGTTTTTACAACAAGTGTATTATACTTCCGAACGCCTCCACCGCTACGGGCTCAGGCAGTCCCCCGAATGTGAGAGATGCCACGCACCCACCGCTGATTTTCTACACTTGGCATGGGGTTGCCGCAGTATACGCCTGTACTGGGATGCAGTGATTGCGGAATTGGGAGAGATATTGGGTGTTGAAATACCTTCGGACCCAGCGCTAGCGCTGCTTGGCCACTCCAGAGGCTTGCCAGTAGCGGTGCGACATTTGGCGGACATGGGTATGTTGATGGCGCGGCGCGTAGTGGCACAATGCTGGATGAGAGGGCCGCTCCCTACGAAGAGGAGATGGGCTCGAGACATGTTATATTGCTGCACGCAGTCGGAACACTATAGTGAGCTGCTCCCTCCCACTAGCCGCCCTAGGGAATTCTGGAGTCTGTATCGCGCCTTCAGAGATACATCGGAGGATACAGCTCCCTCACAGACCAATGCAGGACGGAGTAACACGAGCAGTATACTTGCCGGTAGCCCACTAACACACCACAAGTCAGGAAGCAGCCTAGATGAGCGGGGAGGAAGGCTGGCCAGTGAACATGCGGATGCGGTAGGCGAGTGAGGGCTGGGAAGTGGCACTACTGGGTGATCTGAGGCAAATCCAGATTGGGCGGGCCGGGCTCGGGATCCACATTCTTGACATCTGTCGAAGGGCACGCACGCAGCGAGTTCACACAAGGACAGGTGATACACTCAGTGAGGTACACGGCTGACACAAGAGCTAGGGAACCAGTTATCTAGTTGGGGGGGGAGTTCGGGGGAGGTATGTCACGAGGGAGGGGGGTAGTTCACAAATGGGAGTATATTAATGAGGGAATTATATAAAAATAACCCACCTCTGACAGTTACATGCTGTGGAAGAACCATCATTGTACTGTTCCCCATGCCAACGGGATGCCTGGCGGCCACTATTGCTAAGTACTACCTGACAAGTGAATTATGTTCTTGTTTTGGAGAGGGACACGCCGCCGGACCCCAGGGTTGTCGGCAATTCGGCTGTGTACTGCTGTATTCATTAACCGTAAGTCCATTTGAATATGTACGCTGCCGGCCCTGGAGGTTGTAGGCTGTACGCTGTGTATATACCTCAGTACATGAATAAAGGTGTTAAAAAAATAAAAATAAAAAAAAGTACGCCTTGGGTAGGGACAGTCTTAACAATCATAGACCTAATATGTTCCCAGAATGGATATATCTCAGTACAGTTCCAGAACATGTGTAGGAGACTGGCACTAGGTGCGCGGCATCTGGAACCACAGTCCAGGAATGTATGAAGAATTTTGTTCAACTAAAAAGGGGTCATGTATGTGTGATGGAGAACCTAAGTTGAATGACTTTAAAGTGGGCATTCCTGGATACAGGTTTAGCATGGGCCAATATTCCTCTCTATTTCTTATCTGTTCCTTTTTATAGAGGCCAGTTAGTTCCCCAGATCTATATTTAAGGCTTGGAAGCCCCAAATTTGGTCATCTGTGGTAATGCAGAGAATAGTCTGGTGACTGCCCTCCTGGTTTTGTCAATGTCTAATAACGCTTCCAGCACTATGTGCATCTGAGGTGAACTTGTCAGATACAATTAACAATGCCCATCATCACCATGACATGAAGTACAAAAACAGACCTGCATGTAGAGGTTGTTCCTGTCTAAGAGACTCAAATGCAAAGTATACATCTTCACCATGTAGGTCTCCCAATGTATGAACCCCAGCTTCATGCCAGGTGTGCTTGTCAGACTCGGAAACCACCTATCTGAGTTTGGCACCTTAATAGCAAGCTGGAAGGAAAGGCACTCCTGGTGTCCATTTACTCAAGAATCAATGCCAGTAGTGATAAGCCATGTCTAACATAGGACTAGTCAACCCTTCGTGAGAAGAGGGAGATAGTATAGCATCAAAATTAGTTGACCACCAAGGGAATCCTGCATCTAGACATTATGAACAGGAGGAGAGCCTGCCAAACTTTTAGCCACTCATTGCAACTGAGTCACTAGATAATCATTCTCAAAATTCAGGACTGCCCATCAACCTTCATCCATTGGTCATTGGAGCCTGGGCAGGGCCAATTTATGTCTCTGACCATTACATAGCATTTCTCTTAAGAGTAAATCAAGCTATTAGAAAACTAAACTGGGTGAAAGGTGCACCAGGAGCATCTCAAACAGGTACAAGAAGCTTGGCAGAATGTGCATTTTAACCATGTCAATTCTGCCCATCATTGACAGAGGTACTTTATGCCACAAATACACCAACACCCTTTTATGAGATAATTTTCTAGTGAAATTTCCCCCCCAATTATGTCAACCAAACCAAAGAAGAACATAGTCAGCTTACAGAGACATGTAATAAAATACCCCACCACTTCAGATCCCCTGCCTGAGTGTCACCATTAAAGGCTCCCTTGCCAGGGAAAACAAGATAGAAGAAAGGGTATAGACCTGTCTTGTTCCCCTCCAAACCCATATCTGGGAAGAAATCAGCGCACCAGTCTTGGTGTCTACTTGTATTGTAATCTGATCTACTTAAGTATCCCAGGACCAAGTCCCAGCCCATACAAGACAAATATTGCCAATCTAGGGAAACAAAGGCTTTCTGCATGTCTATTGACACAACTGTGGTGTGCCCTCCTTTACCTCTGCATTATCTAGGACCTGAAAACGTCTTCTTGGATTCTGTGCTTTACTTCTAGCTGGTACAAATTCAGACTGGTTTGGGTAGAGTAATACCTGCATCCCTGAAAGCCTGCTCAATGTTTTGTAGTAGCTATTAATAATAGAGATTGGGCAGTAGGAACCCATCTCCAGCAGATCAAGTTTCTGTTTCCATAGCAGAATCACTAGTGCTTCCCTAGTACTAGGGGGGAGACCATCAGTCAATACTGCTTCTGTATACAAGTCTAACAGATGTATACATTCCTAACAGATGCAAGGCCAGCAAATTGCTATATGCAGCGTAACATTCAGCATAAAACTCATCTGTGCCGGGTGACTTGCCAGATGCCAATTCCTTAACTGCAGCCAGTATTACGGCTAGAGTGAGTGGGCATAAATGGAGGCTAGCCATTGGAACAGAGATCTGTCCGTCAATGCCGGAGCAGATTCGTGGGCGTTCCCGAGAATTTTAGGCTTTTGCCCACGTCATGCGGCTGTGGGCGGGTGGTTTTTTTGTTCTTTGAATATGTTTGTTTTGGTCATTTCTTTTAAGATGGCGCCTGGTGGAGAGTGATTTCAGCCCCTGTCCCGCTCCCCGTCCACGCATGCGAAGAGCCCGGGATGCACCGTTGACCACATGACGTCGTACACATAGTCCCCATTGTCTTCAAAGTCAGGCTCGCGCTGTACCAGCAGTCAGGACAGAGCCCGTGCTATGCTAGCGGCCAGGAAGAAACCCTACTGCACCACCGCATGAGCAGCTGCCTGTGCCCGCACAGACCGAGCGCCTACTGCAACAGGAGGGCCGGTTTTCTAAACCGGAGCATGTCTGCCGGCCGGGGGCACCGAGCGGTCACTGCACCAGTGACAGGAGACGACTCCTTCCTATGCTGCGACAGAGCGCCACCGAACCCAAACACACGAGGACCCTGCGCTGCCAGAGGCAGATACACCTCCCAATCTTTGCACTGCTATTGTTACTTCGGGGGTAGGAGGCAGAGCCTGCGACGCTCCATTGTGAGGAGTCTACCTCCGCAGAGCTATCAACTGAGGTCCAGCGACACAGATCGCACTGCTCTTACTTGCCAATCTCCTAGTAGAGCTCGTTCTCGTCGGTGAAGCGGGTGCAGGTGGCGGTGTTGGCCATGGCGATGGCGTGCGCAGCTTGGATCCCAAGATCCAGAAAGATACGCAAAGATGGCCATCGAATCCAATGGCGTTGCAGACTGCCGCTAGTCGGGCAGATGCTAAACCAGTGTCGAGGCTCTGGCCCTGTGCGGTCTGTGGCCTTTCGGACTCCGTCCATACTGTACCCATCTGGGGCCATGGAGGGAATGCCTCAAGCAGCTGCTCGGCATGGGGCCGGAGGCTATCAGCACTTTCCGGGATTCTATCACTTTCAGAGCTGCTGCTTCCGGCAGCTTTATCTCATCTCCCCATCTAGTGCCGGTTTCCCCCTCGTGTGTGATTTACACGAACTCTGCCCAGCCCCGCGCGCTGCCTGCAGACACTGAAGGGAAACAAATCACAGAACCAATCTGCTTATTACTGCCATGAAATATGCGGCGCACATTATCTTTTTAAATCTGTTCTGAAAGGCGCGCATGTGCTTCTATCTATAACAATTATAGGAATGCGAACAGAAGAAAACAATGCCAGAAAGAAAATGACTGTGCTTCTTCGGGGGTTCGCATTTCTATAAATACTGGCACAGCTATGAAAATAGTATGCCACTTTGCAATCTGCACTTAACTTCCAGCTCTGTGCTCTTAACTGCAAATTACTAATTTCCACATCGTCAGATGCATTGAAAACACACACGGTCGTACGTTTCTGTACAACTTTAGTAGTCCCAGAAAGAAATCCGGGAATTAAATGCAACGGAATGGCGTGGGGGTGTCGCTTAAAACGATTACTCTTTGCAGTCCCTCTTCGCATCAGCTGCCTCCTTTGATGTGGACTGGATCGAATCATTCGCCGCCCAGCCACCTCTGATTTACTCGCTACAGGTAACCTCTTGGCTGAGATTTACCTACCTTTTCACGCCGTGTTCACCTGCCCTACCCCTATCCCTTTCACCGCAGGTCCAGACTCATGGTTTCCTGCTCCCGCCCTCCCCACACGAAGGAGTTGGAATGGGCTGAGCGTGTCATTGTGGTTGGCAGCTCCATGGAAAAGTGTGAATTAAAATGTGTACATGGTACCTAGCATGGCATAAGAACAAAATGTCACCAAATGTTATGGATATGATGCTGACATCACTGTGTTTAAAAAAGCATGGAACAGACTTGGGTGTGCAACATGTTGCCCTGAGTTTCACGTCATGACATCATGTGACGCATTATGGGCGTTTAGGGAGCATTTTAACTAGGCAAGGAGGAAATGTGCCAGGTGTGTCACAGGTGTGAGCTACGTATTAAAGGTAATGTCGAGTGTTTCTCGGACGCTGGTACAAAGGTGGGATGACAAACTGAGTCAATCAATCAGTCAAATAACTTTATTCGCATTTAGTAAATGCATAAAAGTAAAAGTAGTTATAACAGTACGAATTGATCAAGGAATAATTCAAAACAGTTAAAAATTAATTGTATACATTTTTCCTTTTAAAAGATATCAACATTTATATGCATCCACATTACTGGAGCTAGCAGCCATACATTTATGAGAGGAATATTTGCAGTAATCAATTTATGATGGTAACACCCTCACGTGTGGTTTGTTCAGAATAGCGAAGCACAGGAAACATGGCTGTGCTTGCTTCCCTGCCCCCTGGCTGTGCTTTCTTCCCTGCCCCCTGGCTGTGCTTTCTTCTCTTCCCCCTGGCTGTGCTTGCTTCCCTGCCCCCTGGCTCTGCTTGCTTCCCTGCCCGTGCTTGCTTCCCTGCCCCTTGGCTGTGCTTGCTTCCCCGCCCCCTGGCTGTGCTTGCTCCCCCTTCCCCTGGTTCCCCTTCCCCTGGTTGTGCTTGCTCCCCTGCAATCTGGCCGTGCTTGCTTCCCTGCCACCTGGCTGTGCTTGCTTCCCTGCCCCCTCGCTGTGCTTGCTTCCCTGCCCCCTCGCTGTGCTTGCTTCCCTGCCCCCTCGCTGTGCTTGCTTCCCTGCCCCCTCGCTGTGCTTGCTTCCCTGCCCCCTCGCTGTGCCTGCTTCCCTGCAGCCTGACTGTGTGTGTGGCTCTGGGTGGGTGTGTCTGGCTCTGGGTGGGTGTGTGTGGCTCTGGGTATGTGTGTGTGTGTGTGGCTCTGGGTGGGTGTGTGTGTGTGGTTCTGGGTCGGTGTGTGTGTGTGTGTGTGGCTCTGGGTGGGTGTGTGTTTGTGGCTCTGGATGTGTGTGTGGCTTTGGGTGTGTGTGTGTGTGTGTGTGGCTCTGGGTGTGTGTGTGTGTGGCTCTGGGTGTGTGTGTGTGTGTGGCTCTGGGTGTGTGTGTGTGTGGCTCTGGGTGTGTGTGGCTGGCTCTGGGTGTGTGTGGCTGGCTCTGGGTGTGTGTGTGTGGCTCTGGGTGTGTGTGTGTGTGTGGTAGTAATTGCTGTCTGCTGAGCTCGTCCGTAGGGTACAATAGGAATCACATTTGGGAGAGATTAAGCTAATGGCAATGTAAATGACAATGCCATTTATTTATCTGTTTTCAAAACCAACACATAAATACAAATTTTGTCATTTACAATGTCAATAGCTCTAACTTTTCCAAAGGCGAAACCATTGCATTGTAAATGCTTGTTCTTACCTTAACGTGTGTCAGGAGCACAGAAAAACGCTATGGCAGGCAAAGGGAGTGTGACAATATTGCAGGAGCAGGTTTCTGGCAGTGTCTACTTCTAGTCACAGGAAACTAATCCCTGGTGCTTGCCGAAGCCCACCGAGAAATACTTTTACGCAGGACGCAGCCAGGCAAAATTCCTTTCCGAAGTTCTCGCCCCTGGGCCAGCCCAAGCTCACATTTCAGCCAATAGGTTTAGGATGGGCTCGGGTTTTAATGTATTGACAACTTCGGAGGCAGGGGAGAAAGGGCAGAGAGCAGGGTCATTTCCGAACTCAATTTAGCTCTAAGTTTTCTCAAGCTTACACACAGAACCTCCTGAGGCACAGCCGGGAGCGGACTGAATTTAGCGCAACTCTTGGTTTTAAACTGTAATTTGGTGTTTTTAAACTGCACTCATCTTCCCTTCCTGACACACGAGTACAGTGTGCAGGCACCTCTCACATAGCGAAACGAGCGCTAAAAAAGGGCGAAATCGCCGACCCACTTCTCCCGCCATTGTCCTCGTTGGGACAGGGACACGCCCACTTTGAGGCCACGCCCCCTGCAAGTCCTACAAAGCGCGCTGATAACTAGCGCTGCAGATTACACACAGAACCTCCTGAGGCACAGCCGGGAGCGGACTGAATTTAGCGCAACTCTTGGTTTTAAACTGTAATTTGGTGTTTTTAAACTGCACTCACCTTCCCTTCCTGACACACGAGTACAGTGTGCAGGTACCTCTCACATAGCGAAACGAGCGCTAAAAAAGGGCGAAATCGCCGACCCACTTCTCCCGCCATTGTCCTCGTTGGGACAGGGACACGCCCACTTTGAGGCCACGCCCCCTGCAAGTCCTACAAAGCGCGCTGATCACTAGCGCTGCAGATTACACACAGAACCTCCTGAGGCACAGCCGGGAGCGGACTGAATTTAGCGCAACTCTTGGTTTTAAACTGTAATTTGGTGTTTTTAAACTGCACTCACCTTCCCTTCCTGACACACGAGTACAGTGTGCAGGCACCTCTCACATAGCGAAACGAGCGCTAAAAAAGGGCGAAATCGCCGACCCACTTCTCCCGCCATTGTCCTCGTTGGGACAGGGACACGCCCACTTTGAGGCCACGCCCCCTGTAACTGCTCCCTCACTATATACATGTGTATTTACCGAAAGCGCAGCGGACGAGCGCAGCGGGCGCGACGAATGCGCGCCGAAGGCGCGCTTAAGGCAAGCTCGTCTGCGCTCGTCCGCGCTAGACAGAGCGCAGAGCCAAGCCATACCACTAAATCCAGCAACCAGGCACGGAGATATGAAAGGGAAGACCTACTCCACCTTAATAAAAAGGTACACGACTCGTGCTTACATGGCCTACTCGCCGACCACCTCCCTAGCCGATGTTCCCACTGCCCTTACAGACTCTCCCCCATCATACCTCTACTGCCTTCCCCTACCCCTATACGAATGGCCCTTATTAACTGCAGATCCCTCCCCAAGCACTCGACAGAAATCCATCTTCTGCTGGAAAACTATAACTTAGAAGTGCTTTTTCTAACAGAAACGTGGCTAGGACCGGACTCAGACCCTGACATTGTCAATTCCCTTCCCTCAGGCTTCCTCATTCATCGCATGGATCGCCCTAAGGGAAAGGGTGGGGGCATTGCCATAATTCATAAAGACCAGTTTTCATGCCGTCTCCAAGGCAGTCCCCTCGTTGACTGCGAAAACGTCATGTTCTCCATCCAGGTCTCCCCTTGTCAATCCATATCAGGCTTCCTCATCTACCGCCCCCCAGGACCACTAGGTCAATTTTGCGAATCCCTCACGGAGCACTCTTACACTCTGACCGCCACCAACTCCTCATGTTTGATCCTGGGTGACCTAAACATCCATTTTGATAAAAAGGAAGTCAAACTTACTGCTAACCTGATAGCAGACCTCGAAACCCTTCAATTAAAATTACTAGGCCATCTTCCCACCCATACCTTAGGACATCTGTTGGACCCGATCTTTACCAACATTTACGATCTTACTGTCCTCGACCCCATTCCAGTCCCTTGGACTGATCATTTTCTCGTCCCTTTAAACTGGCAGATCACTCGCGCTCCCCGTCCCACTGCCCTTCCTAGCAAGCCTTCACGATCCTGGTCTAAACTAGATGTAGAAATCTGGAAACAACATCTAGAGAGCTCCCCGCCTGCACTCGACAACAACCCCATCAGTGCTGATGCAGACTTCTCAGCATGGATAGGCAACACCCTAGATAAAACTCTCCCCAAAAAAATCTCCTGTAATCCACGGAACAAAGCCACTTCACCCTGGTTCACTGATGAATTGCGGCTCCTAAAAAAAGCCTGCAAAAGGTCAGAAAGAGAATGGAGGAAACATTTTGACCACACTAAGAAAATCGAATACAAGACAACTCTTCTCACCTACAAAAAAGCAATCAAAGCCGCACAAATCAACTACTTTGAGGATAAAATTAAATCATCCACCAATTCAGCCCGAGAAACGTACCAAATAGCCAGGAAACTCCTCAAACTACCAGAGCCCCCCCCCCTGGTCGAACCCTCAGTCACTCGCTGCAATGAACTTGCGGAATTTTTTAACTCAAAAATTGTCAACATCATCAAATCACTTCCCCCTACCCCCCTGAACGCCCTTACAGCCCCCCCGGACGTTAGCCTACCCACCCCATCACCTATAGTATCTACCCCTCAGCTGTCAGCCTTCACCCCGCTTACAACTGACACTACCCTCCGCATACTCAGCTCTATTAAAAGTGGTAGCCCAACTGACTCTGCTCCACTTAATATTCTTAAACTAGTTGAATCTACTATCTTACCCTATTTGACAAAACTTATCAATAATTCACTCAGCCTAGGCATCGTCCCTCCCAGCTGGAAAAGAGCAATGGTGAGAGCATTGCTCAAAAAACCTCACCTTGATCCACTGGAACTCGGCAACTACAGGCCGATTTCCCTACTCCCAGGTATCAGCAAAATAGCTGAGAAACATGTTAACCTAAACCTTTCCCAATACCTCGAATCTAATAAACTTCTAGAACCCTCTCAAACGGGATTCAGGCCAGGCCAGAGTACCGAGACCGCAATATTGGCGGTAGTCGAAGAGGCAAGGAAGATCATGGACTCAGGGGGATCAGTGGCAGTGATCCTCCTGGATCTCAGCGCGGCCTTCGACACCGTCAACCACTCAATCCTGATCCAAAGACTCAGGCATCTTGGAATTGCAGGAACGGCTCTGGCTTGGTTAGAATCCTTCCTCAAAAACAGATCCTTTCAGGTGACAGAGGGCACCTTTACGTCCAGACCCACAGCCATCAATTGCGGGGTTCCCCAGGGCTCATCCCTGAGCCCAACCCTTTTTAATGTTTACATGTCCCCCCTCGAGAAAGTCGTCGCCCCTTACGGAATCAAACTACTGACCTATGCTGACGACACTCAACTGGTGGTCTCCCTAAACCAGCAAGACCACTCCGTTCCCAACCTTCACACCTGTTTAACCGAAATAACGAAATGGATGAGCAGTTCCCACCTCAAGTTAAACAACGACAAAACCGAGATAATGTTCTTAGGCAACAAATCACTACTCAGCTCCATCTCCGTATGGCCTTCATCCATGGGCCCCCCCCCTGTGTCCAAACCAGAAATCAAGAGTCTGGGCATTTGGTTAGACGAAGAGCTCAACTTCTCAGCCCAAGCGCGGAAAACCGCTGGAACCTGTCACGGCCTGCTTAGATCAGCAAGGAAAATCTTACCCTTGCTTCCGGCACAATCCCGCAAACTCCTCATCCACGGCCTTGTGCTATCCCGTTTGGACTATGGCAATGCCCTGTATCTGGGGGCCCCCAAAAAAGTTCTAGCTAAACTTCAAACGGCTCAAAATGCGGCAGCCCGCATCCTTACAGGAACCCACCGTCGAGGCTCAGCCAAACCCTCCTTGAAGGCCCTACATTGGCTCCCCATTCAAGAGAGAATTCAATTTAAGGCCCTCTGCACGACCCACAAGATTCTGCACGGCAATGCCCCTCCTATACTCCAAAACCTCATCTCACCCCATACCACCCTAAGAACACTCCGCTCTTCTAACTGCAATTTAGCCTCGGTACCTAGGATCAGAAAAGCCCGCTCTGGCGGCCGACTGTTTTCATATAACGCGGCTACACTATGGAACTCGCTTCCCCCAAACCTCAGAGCCCAACCTAACCTTCTCTCCTTCCGTAGAGCGCTCAAAACATGGCTTTTCCCATAAGGCTCGTCACACCAGGTTCTTGTCTATCAGCGCTGGGACGCCCATGGGCAGCCATGCGCTCTACAAATCCGTAAAATAAAAAAAAAATAAAAAGCCGATCATTTGGCAATCTGCATGGAATCGGGTTTGAATACAAGAATCGGGAGGCGGGAGACTAGCCATCAAATCGGTAGTCTCAACCAAGAAGGTCGTTTCTGCAAACCTGATGAAGCACACTTGACTCTGCTGCACCTTTCCATGGTTGTTTCACACTCCATGTTGTGATACTGGGGTCCATGCAGGCAGACCTGGCAGTTAACTGTTGCCTTGGTGATCAAAACTACTTAATTTATCTTCTAATTCACGAAATGTCCATACAAGTCATGAGAATGGGACACTATTATCTCAGTCAAGGCAAGCGCACACAACCTGAGTTAGTTCATAGGTAGGGTCTTGTATCATTCAAGTGGAAGGATAAGATCAAACTCCAATGTTGTTATCTTAATTGTTTTTAATTCATCCGGTGTGAGTATTTGTTTCACAAAAAAAACAGCCGACACGTGTTTCGTCAATAACGGGGTAGACCCGTGACTCTTCAGGGCTGTTGGAGTTAGGCTGCAGGCAGTATCGTGGGACCGGTGATAGTTCCAACCCGGCCCTTATAGGGTATAAACATAAGTCGGTTACCGACAGACCACATTGCTCCGCCACATCACGGCAACAAGCCCAAAAACTTAGGGTAAGCGGATAGGCTTCCCTGCCCTGTCCGACCGCGTATCCGGTGGCGGAACATTTCACCCTGAACACGCCTCCCTGACGCCTAGAAGCACTTCCTTCTCGCGTCGACTCATGTTTATACCCATTCTTATGAAGCTCAAGAGGTCCAGAGCTTCGAGTGTGTCTCCATCCACTTATAAAAGCAGCTTATTAAGCGTTGTGTCTTGGAATCCTTGGACCTTCCTTGTCTTGTTGGTAACTAAATTAGGAACTAACTCCTTTCTTTTTCTCAGAGACCGGGGTTATCTCTGATCAAGAAGCACCAACCACCCAAACCTCGCAATCACCTTCTGACCACTACCTGTTGAGTGCCATTTTTTCTGAACACTCTCATAACCCTTCGCTGAACTTTGTACTATTATCTCAGTCCCTTTCCTATGTAATCGAATGGATATACAACGCATCTTAAACAATATCTGTTCAGCGGCAACTCCAAATTATAACATTTTCGTCAAATGAACTATCAATTCTCCCCTCTCTCCGCACCCGTGGGACAGACACCCTGAGACAATCAAGCCTTGTAGCATAATAATTAAACGTCTACATTTACCCATATTCAATGTTCTTATTGTGCACACCTTACCTATCACACTCAGTCGGTTCCTTCTATGACCAATCTCCTTATTACATTTTACATCAGAAAAAAATCAGACAAACAGTATCTCTCCAATTAGTAACATAACATTAGTTTTCATATTATTTTGTATTTTTTATTTTATTGTATTTTTTCTCCGTGGAAACCTTTATGCCCTTTTGGCAGCCTAGAAACTATCGGGCCCTTTTATTTTCTTAAATAATTATTTTCTTAGATTTGCTTGAAGCTCTTTGAAGACATTGATAACCTTGGTTCGGAAACTCTTCCAAACTCTGACTACATTCCTTGCCTTGTTTGTGAATTATGCTGCTTAGCGCATTCATTGAAACTCACACAGGGGAAAAGTTCAGTCTCTTATTCTTTCATCGCTCTTCCTATTCTGTTTGATGATATACTTGTAGGTATCTGACCAGTCTTTCCTTGGGAAAACAATTGTATTCTCTATCACCACAAGCACATTTTCACTTAAGCAGCTGCTCAGAAACAGGATTCTTGATACAAAGAAAATGCTGCCTTCTCTTTTACAACAAACGTTGTCTTTGAGTCAAACTCCCTCAAGCTGTCCTCCAAGGCTTGAAAAGGATGGCAGTTGTCAGGGCCAATCTAATCTCTATTTACGGGAGGAAACAATCGCCTTCCCAACTGCCAGAAGTATTGTCCATCTGGGACCTTGAATTCTATACATAAACGGAGATATTGTCTTTGACATTTGTAGCCACCTGAGACAGCGGCAAGAAGTTCTCTCCCCATCAATCATGAGACAGATGTGCTAAGGCTAGAACTCCCTGGCACCCCTCGATGAAGTCAGGAAGCACCTACCGGGCCAGTAGGGCTGGGGCATTGACTTCCACGGATTCCATACACTTGTTATATTATGAATTCTGTTAACCTGCTGGAAATCTGTAACTAATATTTATTGAGGCAGAGGGGCAAAACACCTTGAACTTGTGACCACATTTTGTGAAACCAGTCAGCCGGTTGCAATGCTGCAGAAGAATTGAAATACGTTTGATGCAAGAAAAGAAAGCACCTTGTTAGCAACAGTACGCCATAGCCATGCGGGGTCTCCCATTCTGATGATGAAACACGTTTGAGGCTAAACTGTTATTATTTGTCGTAGAATGTGTATTCAATGTGTTGGGCAACTAGATTGCCCCGCCAAGTCCACAGCATGCAATCAAACAGTGCTTCAGCTTATGGAGTTTGGAGATGTAGAAAATAAATAGATTTTACTAACTTACACTGTTCTGAGGCTATAGTCCATAAATTACAGGGCGTTTCAGGGTTCATGAGATCACAAGAGGCACAAAGAAGGCTTCCCCATCTCACCCCTAACTTTTGCTTTAATAATTGAACCATTCGCCTTTGTACTGCAAAGTAGGGGAGTGGAGTCAGGAATAAATATAACGGGAACACAGTATAGTATTTCCTTATAAGCTTGCAACATTCTGACTAATCTGGGAGCTGCCAACAGGGAACAGTGACCCCCGATTACTGGAGCTTGGGAAAAGAGCTAAGATTGGAGGGGAACCGTCACTTTCCCAGTGCACGAAGAAGATGCAGATGGGAACACTTCTGTGTTACGTGGCCAGATTAGATGGGAACTAACAAGACTCAATTATCTAGACACAGAGATATATAGAACGATGTTAGATGGCGTACAGGGCAATATAATGAAAGCGCTATTTTTACTAAGAGGATATATGGGTTGTGGATCGGTTGCCTACTCTAAATGATGATTAAAATCGCTCTAGTAGAAAGGAAAGTACTCCTCTGGCTGCTGTACATCTTTGTGAATCATCTGGCTGAACCACCAACCCTTTGTTGTAACTACTTAATGGTATCCTACCTGAACTTATCAGGAGAGATGGGAGATGCAGAGCTGCACTCCAAAAACTCAAGAAGCAGCCAACAGAGGAAGGTATGGGGGGTGGCAGACTTTGAGGTATTCTACTGAGCCCAAATGCAGTCAGTCTTGAGATGGTGCTCAGAGCCTAAGGCAAAAATGTCCTTAGCCAGGTTCCCAATAGAGAAATTGAAAAGGGGTTAATCAGAGAAATTAAGGGAGAAGACGGTGCTCATCAGCATAGCCTCGTACTATTGCAAAAGATGTCCTAGCAGGGCAAAAGCTATAGTCTCATATGCTCTTGCAACCTTGATTGCATGCTTTCCAGGTCTCAGAGGGGCAGGCCTGGACGCGTAGGCTTAACATTTGGAGGTGGCTGAAGTTAGTAGGATGGGAGACCTACACTCCAATTGAGTGATACATGATTATCTAGACATATCCTAATATCAAAACATACCTGGGGACCAATGTCAGACAATGGCTAAAATGATAAAAACACTAAAGCATGTTACCAATCTGTAGGAGGAGGAACCAGAAACCTTTACTGTCCAGGCACAGTTCTTGACAATAGGGGTGTAGGTGGCTATTTACGATACTGTACCTTTGCCTAGCTCATAGAGCCATGTACGACAGGGGTCCAGCCCTGTTAAAGACGATGGTCACCCCCATGTCCATAATAGATCTGTCATGTCCTCCTCTGACTATCTCATGATCACTCAAAGGATAAAGAGATCAAGATGGTGAGGGAGATCTTCCACACACCTTGCCCCAAAGCTTTCAATTTCATTGACCAATGAGCTGATACTGAGCAGAGATGAAGAAAGTTCCAAGAAAAAACTTAAGATCTGGCGGTTACCTTAATGCTCTTCTCCACACTTTGCTCCCTTTTGGCAGCGCTTGGAAGCCCCTTGGCAGACATGCGCTTTATAAATCCCATAAACATACACAAACATAAACTGTACAAAGCACTCTAATTAGAAATAAAACTGATTAATCCCTTCAAAAGAAAAGTGGCTGTAGAATCCAGGGAGAGAGCTCAAAGACATAGATTGGACCTTGATGTTATCCTGTGCACCCAGGATATCTAGAAATGCCTGGTCTAATTTACTACAGTGCAACATACTCAATAGAACTTCCTTACCTCTAGCAAGCTCTGCAAAATATATTGGCTTCCCAATGCTGAGTGTTGAAGCTGTAATGCAGATGTGCTAATATCTTGCACATCTTGTGGGCTTGCCCAGGAGTACAAGTCTACTGGACAAAAACAATGACTGCCCTCCAAGACATAATTGGTTGAACTAATCTATGCAAACCATAATGATAGGCTTAATGACCAGATCTGTGCGGGCTCAAACCACAACTGTCTTACTAGACCCGACGCTACTCAAATATCCAGTTGTCTAGACATATCATATATAAATTATATATTCAACCACAAAGTTACACGTTTTTTAGATAATCACAATCAATTATCACAATTATCATTAATAGTTTGCTCCAAATTAATCTTATAATGTGTTACAAAAGCTTACATAAGCCAATTTGTCATTTCCGCAAATGCATTTCTATTCTTGAGAAAACAAAATTGTCTCTCCACACACTGATATTCTATACAACCACATTACGCCATTTATCGGCCAGACCAATACTGTAACCCCGTGGTATATTCCTATCTTTTGGAAAGTCTTCAACAAGAACAAGAAGATAATTCCAACTGCAATGAAAATATGGCACATAGAGCAAAGCAGGTTGGGATAGACCAAGAAATGGAGGAGAGTCCTCTTAAGTCTAAATCCCAGTTCATACCACAAATGCCGCTTGACGCAATTGATGTTTTCTCCGAAGCCACGATCAACGATTTGCTGAAATTTAGATCCAAGAAATCTAAGGGTCCAATTAAGACCAACATAACAAAGGATAAAAACTGGCATTGGAAAATCTGCTGCAAGATACTTCGATAATAATTAAGTCATCTGATAAAAACGGCAACATTATTCTCCAAACTAGGGTCCAATATTGTGAGGAAGCTCTGCTGCAATTGTCGGATGGAAAACACTATGAAAAAACTACACGTGAAATCTATCAAGAAAGCATACAAAGCTATGGGACTCTTTGAAAGTGGTATGACAAAAGAATGCTGGGAACTGATGAGCATCTATTTCTTCGCAACATGAAGCCAATCATCCCAACCTTCTATCACATTACCAAGCTCAACAAAGATAACCTGCATCCACCGGACAGGCTGATTGTGTTGTGTCAGGGGAGCCTTACCGAACATTTATCCATGTTCATCGATCACTTTTTGTCCCCATTTGTGGACCAACTGAAATCGTACATAAAAGACACCAAAGATTTTCTGAACAAAATTGATGTTGTGACTTGGGTACCCCCAATACCAACTAATGGTGTTAGACATTACAAGCTTATACACCTGCATAAACCAAGAGGATGGTTTAAAAGCCATACAGTTTTACTTGAATAAGTGACAATTTTGCTTTGCAGAACACAATCTTATTCTGATTGAATTTACCAGATTTTGTCTTACAAGCAACATCTTCTATTTGAAGACAAATATTTCAAACTCAAAAAAACGCAAAGGCAGTGAGGGAAAACAATTATAGCTGCACTTGCTTTTATGTCACTCTAAGTGGATTTCCCCTACAGTCTGGCAAGTGACCTCCTTTGTAAGTCCACTGCCCCGGAACTTAAATTAAGAATACACAATATAATTGCTCAAAGAGGCACAAATTGAATGGCATACAATATGCACAACACATCACACAAATTAATGTGAAAACTTGTCTTCTTAGAAACATTTTCTTTTATTCGTTATCCACACAGTCAAAGCGTTTCACCCCAGCGGGCTTCATCAGGGCTAATCATGAAAAAATCCCAAAATTAAATAACGACAGACAATACAATTGGATTTCTACATTTGATACACTATAAAAATATTGGCTGGTGATTATCCTAAAATCAGATAAAATACAAATATGGATGGAGCAAATGTCCTCATTGTGTAAACATCCAAAGATTTATCAGAAGAGGGCACAATTATAGTTCTCCGCTTGATCACTTCGAAAAGCCCCTGCGCTTACACCACATTCCATTCAGAATGCGCAAAACAGAAAAAACAATGAGGAGATGTGTATCGTGTTTTAATATCCTATAGGCCTGGAGACAGTGCCTAAACCCTAGGTTTCTGCATATTGGAGCTAACCATCGTTGGCGAGGTAGAGAATATGCAGGACAGATGAAAAACAGGTGAATTTCAGACTCTACCTTGTATTTGCACGCCGGACATTCTTCCTTCTTCTCTTTGTCCCATTTACTGGTAAACAACATGAGTGGAAGTGTCACCATTCTAAATTGAACATAGAGTTTCCTAGCCAGGGGAGGATGGATCACGTCCAAATACTCTTCTTTCCTATATTCAGCCTTTATTTGAAGAAACTCTAGTGTCAACTGGCTGCCGGTCGATCTTTCTTGGAGGATTGTCAATTTATAGTGTCTGTAGAGCAGCACAAGGTCTGCCATAGTTATTAGTGGGCACGATAGTTCAGGTGTTTTCCAAAGGTCTTACCTTCCTATCTTATTACTCAAGTCCCTTATATGGTTAAGCCATAGGATTTACCAGTTAGTTAAACAGTGTAGGACCTCTCTAAGTTCGGCTCTATAATAATTTCAACAGTGGTTCTTTCGGGTATCTGACCAATTGCTTTGAATCATATGCATACCTTCAGCAATAATCAAATTATAGTTTCAAAAATATGCTACATTAGTCATCTTTAAGGTGCAAAACCAAACACAAGAAGAAGGGTCAGAGTGTTTTTTAATTAAACAGTTATTTTTTCTTTTCTTTTTAGTTTTCAACTGACACCTTCCGTAAGAACATAAAAAGCAATTTTTCACTTTTTCACAAAATACAAATTGCGGCGCAACAATTCAAATCAGTGTAAGAAGTGACTGAGTGAGAAATATTGTGACATTGTGACATATATACGTGAAGGTCTATATACAAGTGAATAAGTGATTATGAGGAAGGGGGAGAGGTTTATAAAAGGCCAGTTCCTATCTCGTTAATACTCGGGACCAACACGCTATTTCAATTAGCTATGATGTGTTGGACTCGGTAAGTTGGTCCTTTGATGGTTCTGTCGACGTTTCGACCCTGTGGACACCTTATTTGTGGGTCACTGGCGGGTCTTCTTCAGGACGGGGACTGGGAAAAGATTATTGCGCCTGTTGGTTTAAAAGGGGATAAAGCCATCAGGTTTGGGTTTTGCACGAGAAATTATTAATGGAAGACGTTGTTACAATTTATTACCAGGTCTTCACCGAGCAGACATCCTTATATTCTACTTTATGCAGGTGTCTTCATCAATCTTGAATCTGAATAATCAAACAATGAGTATTAGTGGACTAATTACTCAATATTGGCCATATTGGGACTCGGATCAGGCCTCACTGGTGTGTTACACTCACCTATTCTGTGTATCATGTGGCCATATTCAAAGATATTTCTAATTGTGGGGTGACTGTTCTCTCTGATCACCACGATCGTTGTACATCACTCTCAACGATCTGCAAATTAATATCATTTGCAAAGTATTAGTGTTTTTTAAAAAATTAGTGTTTTTTAAAAAAGTTCAATGGGAGTGTCTAATCATAGTTAATCACCCCGTTAAACTAACTTGGCAGCACTCACCATTTGTATATGTGGGTATCCATATTGCTGTCTGCCATCAATTATGCCCTCTCACATTCAATGTGGAGATTCTGTAATAATGAAACGGAAAAGTCCGTCAGATAAACCCAACATACAGACGGAATTAAAATCTGTGTTGGTTCTGTGGTTTTGCAGCGCTTACTTTTAATACGTGGTTTCCTTCGTCAGACTGGAATTCTGGAATCGTCCGCTCGGCTAAGCAGTGCCGACTAGCTGAATGCGAGTCCCAGGCGGCGGTAGTTATGAACTTCCGCATTCGCCTCGAGGACGTCGGCGTTGGGGTTGCCTAGCAACAACGCGCGAGACACGGCACGCGTCAGGATGACGTCAGCCCGTCTATGATTGGAATTTACCGAGTCAGTTACACGACGCCTCTCGTTGCTAGGAGATCAGTACGAGAAGGCAGACCAGACCTTGGGGATAATGAACAGTGGTGCTGGAACTACTACATTTATTCATGAATCGGTTCTTGGCAGATTAAAAGAAAAGAGACACCGAGGAATATTAACATATCTCAATGGCAAAGTCAGAACATTTCCAAAGCCACAAATGACGCTAACATAATCCATGTATATTATATTAAAAAAAAAAAAAAAAAACGATGTTAACGTGATGCATGCACATTGTATTTGAAAAACATAGCCACAAATGACGTTAACATAATCCATGCATATTATATTTAGAAAACAAACGATGTTAACGTGATCCATGCACATTGTATTCGAGAAACATACAACGTTAGAATTTTTACTGCTAGCGAAAACAGTGTGATGTTTTTTAAGCTAGATTGTTTGGAGATGTTTTGGTCAAAAATAGGGCAACAGATATAATCATAGCCAAATATTCACAGCTGTCCCATTTGTCTCGCTGTTTCTTCTCTCTCATTAAGCCCCTGTGAGACACTGTTCAAGGAATGTATCCATCTACACTCCTTATAGCTCATTGTCTTAGCTGTGGATCCACCCCTTGGGCCTACGGTTACCTTTTCCACAACTCTCCACTTGATCTCATCAGGCTTATGTTTATAGGTGTTATAATGCTCAACTAGTGGGGCCCCAATAGTGTTGCATCTAATTCGGCTCATATGCTGCAAAATTCTTATTTTGACTTTTTGTGTAGTTTGTCCTACGTAAAGCAACCCACATGGACAAGTGATGGCGTATATCACATGCGTACTGTTGCAATTCGTAAACTGTGCCAATTTGTATGTTCTGGAGTTGTGCGTGAAGCTGGATCCTTCCTGGCATAGATCGCACACCTTGCAACTACCACATTTGTGGTTGCCAACCAACGGAGGCAAATTCAACATACTTCTTAAGTCTTGCTGCTTGGGTGGATTGAGGAAGGCACTAACCACTACGTCCTTGATGTTCCGTCTCCGTTTGAATGCGAATAGTGGCTGCTCCTCAGTCTGTAGGTCACTCGCCACCAGGTTCCAGTACTTCTTTATAGTTTTTTTAATATCCGCACTTTTGGTGTTATATGTGGTTACACATACCAGGTTCTTCATGTCATCTGTCTTCTCCTTTGGTTCCAGCAATTGTTCACGTGGTTGATACCATGCGCGTTTTCTCGCTTTTTTTAGCAGGCTCGATGGATATCCACGTCTCCTCAGTCGCGATGTCAGGTCTTCCGCAGCCTGGAAGAAGTCCTGGCGTCTATAACAGTTTCTTCTTACCCTCAGATACTGTCCATAGGGTAAATTGTCTCTTAGGTTCCTGGGATAATGTGATCTATACATCAGAAGTGTATTTCTTCCCATCGGTTTGCGGAACAAATCAGTGTACAATTGACCATTTTCAACCTTAAATGTAAGGTCCAAGAAGTCAATAGATTCTGAGTTGCTAGTCATCGTAAATTGGATATCATTATTCCTGGTATTTATCCATGTATAGAAGTCTTTCAGTTCCATTTCAGTTCCAGACCAAATCATAAGCACATCATCAATGTATCGTTTCCATACATCAATGTTGTGCAGGCAGGGGTTGCTGAGGTCATAAAGATGCTCCTCCTCATAGTGGTCCATAAAGATGTTAGCCAGACTAGGAGCATAAGTAGCCCCCATGGCTACTCCTTTACATTGATAGTAGAATTGATTCCTAAACACAAAGAAATTCTTCTTCATCGCAATCTCAAGGAGGTTCATCAAGAATTCAAGTTCGGCTCTATAGCAGGCCAGCTTGTCACGGTTGCCGGCATGTAGACCAACAAAATGGCGGCTCAGGATTGCGCATGCGCGAGGAAGTCAGGCAAGCATAAAGCCTGACTTTCCTCTGACACAGTGCTTTGCGTTCTAGTGTTTGGCTACTTCCGGTCGTCTTCACTTCGGGTTTCGCCGCGGCCCCTTCACTCCCTACGTCGGGTTGTTTGCCGTAGTTTGAATGCCTGTCTCCCGTGTTTGAACTTTGCCATAGCCTTCGCCTTCACCACTCCAGGACTCCTGTTTTTCCTGCTTCCGCTTCTTTGGAATCGGCACCTTCTGTTCCTGCACTGGTCGGATTGGACTATTCACGACGTGGACTGGGACACTCCTGAAGTCCCTGCTTTGCTTCAGCCACCCGGACTCTTGAGTATTCTTCTGGCTGGCGGGCCGGACATTTTACCTCAGCATTCCGTTGACTTGCCGGACATTTGTCTCCTGTTCCGTTGGTCAGCCGGACGTCTGGGTAGTTGTTGGTCCGCCTTCCAGCTGGGCTGACTCAACCCCCTGGACTCCTGATTTCTGAAAGCAGTCACAGACCGTGGATACAGTAACAGCGCCTTCGAGCTGCATTTTGTGTTATTAATTTTATGAACTTAATTTTGTTAAAGACTCTTTTTCAAACTCTTTCACAAACATACCAAGAAAGTTTATTCATTTCCTGAATGTTGAATCTGCCACAGGACCTCACGCTACCAGAGATAAATATATCCCTGATATTTGTGCTGGCACAGGTGGGCTTATTTATGACACTAAGTATCTACCAAAAAGATAACATAGTTGAAGGGCTCACAACTTTATTTTTTGTCCACACAGTCAAATAATTGTGCAGTATGCCATCTATTTACTTCAGTTCAAAATTAGAGAAGGGATTAGTAAGGTAATTATGCCTCCTGATTTTTTAGTACAGGTCATATCGTGTTCAGACTGTCTTCTAACCCATTATTCATTCTTTTTAGCTATTCTGAACTAGAAGTCCTGTGGAGCATGTATACGTCGAGGGATTTCCCTATTTTCCCTTTGCTTTGTTTCCCTTCTTCCCCTGGATTACCATTGTTGACTGGCAATCGCCATTCCCAATAGGTGATTGGGAGAAGTCGTGAACCTTTCTTTAGTTCAGTGGCGTTTCCGCAGAAAACAAGGTGAGAACCTGACACAGCTCTGGTGTTCAAGCAAACTTCTGGTACGACGATAGGCACCTGCTTCGCCCCCAGATATGGGAACTTGTTTGTTGGCTGGTGGGAGGAGCAGATATCTAGGTCTTATGAAAAAGGGACCATGAGTGGTGGAGTTGTTGTTTGGCATCGATATATCGATGATCTCATTATAGTGTGGCAGGGCACAACAGGATTAGCTCACTAGCATATCAAAGTCTTGAATAATAATGACTTGAACTTGCACTTTTGGGGGTACAGTTAGCCCAGTGGCAGTGGACTACCTGGACCTGAAGGTGTTTATAGCAGAAGCAAGCTCAATACAGCCCTACACCGTAAATCAACAGCAGGAAATTCAATTCTATTCGCGACTAGCAATAATCCACCTAAACTCATACATAGCATCCCATATGGTGAGCTTTTAAGATTAAAAAGAAATAGCATGAGAGAGTGTGACTTTGAAACAGCTAACAAAGACTGTATGGCTAGATTTACTTTGAGAGGGTATAAACTAACATTATTGGAGAAAACATTTAATAAGGTGAGAGGGATCCCTAGAGATCAACTACTGATGGAGAAAGGAAAAAAGACCTCCAATAATAACAATCAGGGTGTTCAGGATGGTTACCACATATTCAGCGGAAGCGACTTTTTATAAAACGTATGCTCAAGAAAAACTGCCACATTTTAAAAACAGATATCATCTGTAATGATATTCCAGCCCATCAATTGGTCACCTTTAAAAAGGCGCAATCATTGAAAAACATGCTAGTTCGAAGTCACCTGGATAAAGTACCACAGAAAATAAGCACCTTGAAAGAAATTAAAAGGTTTTTTCAGTGCAGGAAATGCAAAGCCTGCTCTAACAGCAAAAAGGTTTTATCCTATAACATACCGGACATAAATAAGAGCAAAGCCATAACCATAACCAAGTTTCTAAACTACAGCACTACGTTTGAAGTGTACTGTTTAACTTGCCCATGTGGGCTACGCTACATAGGTAGTACGATCTACCCACTCAAGATTAGAACATTGGAACATCTTAGGGCTATCGATAAAAAGGATGCAGTGGATCCGGTAGCAAGACATTTTGCTAATAAACATTCAAGCAATAGAAATATGTTACAGTACCATGGTCTGTTCTGGATTATGTCCCTGAAAGTATAGGAGGAGGGGATAAAACACTGAAAGTATAGGAGGAGGGGATAGAACACTAAAACTGCGTAGATTAGAGTCTCGCTATATTATAGATCTGCAATCCAAATTCCCTAAGGGATTAAATAGTAGGGAAGAGCAGTCGTCACACATAGGCTCATAGATTGATAAAACAAATGTATAAACTGTCTGGCTGATATACAGCGCTATGAGATGTAGTTCCTGAAAACATGTTTTCTTAAATATTATTACTGTCTCATCAAAAGTGCATTAACATGATGTTGAAAATAAGGGACCTTAGCCGATCCTCGGCAAGATAGGAATATACCACTGGGTTACAGTATTGCTCTGGCCGATATATAGCGTAATGTGGTTGTATAGAATATCAGTGTGTGGAGAGACAATTTTGTTTTCTCAAGAATGGAAATGCATTTGCGGAAATGACAAATTGGCTTACGTAAGCTTTTGTAACACGTTATAAAATGAATTTGGAGCAACCTAATAATGATGATTGTGATAATTGATTGTGATTATCTAAAGAAAATCATAGCTTTGTGGTTGAATATATAATTTATATATGATGAACTAAGACACGATATGAAGATTGCATGTATAAAAGACACTACAAAATTTTTGCGCATCTGCGTTTATCCCTTGTCAATTGTTATGCACAAAGTGAAATGGTTTTAAATATGGTCTCTTCTGGTGTGTCAGTAACTCCGAAGAAGGCAGATCACCGAAACACATTTGTTGCTGGAGAAAATAAAGTTCCTCAAACACCCCCGCAAGTGCTGATTTTCCTTCAACAAAAGAAAAAGGAGTGCATATATATATATATATATATATATATATATATATATATATATATATTTTCCCAAAAGGTGTCCTGTGCTTAAAAGACGCCACTCCACAAAGGTTGATTCTCCGACCTCTAATGAATAGCGGGTCTTCATGCCTGAATTATGCTGGTATGGTGGCACAAAGGTCACTTTAATTAACAGACAGCTATCTCAACGGAGCCCCATTGGAGGGGAAAAAAAGACTACAAAAACGAAGATGAAGGTTAGTGCTCGGCATCAACAGCACTACAACGCCCAGCATGCTGTGAAAATACCCTGTGGGAGAGGCATGCAGAAAAGGGAATAAAGGGTTGTAACGTGCAGCTGCACACTAACTGTTTTGCCCTATGAGGAAGAGGCTGCTGCCTCGAAACGCGTCAGGGCGTCAATTGAACAATTCTCTGTAAGGAAGCTGCCTGTTTGTGAATAAAGAGGTCGGAGAATCAACCTTTGTGGAGTGGCGTCTTTTAAGCACAGGACACCTTTTGGGAAAATATGAACACGCGGCAGTCCGGCCGTGGAAGGATGCACCGCCCGATAAATGAATAGCGGGTCTTCATGCCTGAATTATGCTGGTATGGTGGCACAAAGGTCACTTTAATTAACAGACAGCTATCTCAACGGAGCCCCATTGGAGGGGAAAAAAAGACTACAAAAACGAAGATGAAGGTTAGTGCTCGGCATCAACAGCACTACAACGCCCAGCATGCTGTGAAAATACCCTGTGGGAGCGGCATGCAGAAAAGGGAATAAAGGGTTGTAACGTGCAGCTGCACACTAACTGTTTTGCCCTATGAGGAAGAGGCTGCTGCCTCGAAACGCGTCAGGGCGTCAATTGAACAATTCTCTGTAAGGAAGCTGCCTGTTTGTGAATAAAGAGGTCGGAGAATCAACCTTTGTGGAGTGGCGTCTTTTAAGCACAGGACACCTTTTGGGAAAATATGAACACGCGGCAGTCCGGCCGTGGAAGGATGCACCGCCCGATAAATGAATAGCGGGTCTTCATGCCTGAATTATGCTGGTATGGTGGCACAAAGGTCACTTTAATTAACAGACAGCTATCTCAACGGAGCCCCATTGGAGGGGAAAAAAAGACTACAAAAACGAAGATGAAGGTTAGTGCTCGGCATCAACAGCACTACAACGCCCAGCATGCTGTGAAAATACCCTGTGGGAGCGGCATGCAGAAAAGGGAATAAAGGGTTGTAACGTGCAGCTGCACACTAACTGTTTTGCCCTATGAGGAAGAGGCTGCTGCCTCGAAACGCGTCAGGGCGTCAATTGAACAATTCTCTGTAAGGAAGCTGCCTGTTTGTGAATAAAGAGGTCGGAGAATCAACCTTTGTGGAGTGGCATCTTTTAAGCACAGGACACCTTTTGGGAAAATATGAACACGCGGCAGTCCGGCCGTGGAAGGATGCACCGCCCGATAAATGAATAGCGGGTCTTCATGCCTGAATTATGCTGGTATGGTGGCACAAAGGTCACTTTAATTAACAGACAGCTATCTCAACGGAGCCCCATTGGAGGGGAAAAAAAGACTACAAAAACGAAGATGAAGGTTAGTGCTCGGCATCAACAGCACTACAACGCCCAGCATGCTGTGAAAATACCCTGTGGGAGCGGCATGCAGAAAAGGGAATAAAGGGTTGTAACGTGCAGCTGCACACTAACTGTTTTGCCCTATGAGGAAGAGGCTGCTGCCTCGAAACGCGTCAGGGCGTCAATTGAACAATTCTCTGTAAGGAAGCTGCCTGTTTGTGAATAAAGAGGTCGGAGAATCAACCTTTGTGGAGTGGCGTCTTTTAAGCACAGGACACCTTTTGGGAAAATATGAACACGCGGCAGTCCGGCCGTGGAAGGATGCACCGCCCGATAAATGAATAGCGGGTCTTCATGCCTGAATTATGCTGGTATGGTGGCACAAAGGTCACTTTAATTAACAGACAGCTATCTCAACGGAGCCCCATTGGAGGGGAAAAAAAGACTACAAAAACGAAGATGAAGGTTAGTGCTCGGCATCAACAGCACTACAACGCCCAGCATGCTGTGAAAATACCCTGTGGGAGCGGCATGCAGAAAAGGGAATAAAGGGTTGTAACGTGCAGCTGCACACTAACTGTTTTGCCCTATGAGGAAGAGGCTGCTGCCTCGAAACGCGTCAGGGCGTCAATTGAACAATTCTCTGTAAGGAAGCTGCCTGTTTGTGAATAAAGAGGTCGGAGAATCAACCTTTGTGGAGTGGCGTCTTTTAAGCACAGGACACCTTTTGGGAAAATATATATATATATATATATATATATATATATATATATATATATATATATATATATATATATATATATATATATATATATATATATATATATATATATATATATATATATATATATATATGCATCGGGAAATCTCAGCCGCGACTGCCAAACAGAAGAATAAATGTTTTTAAATCTGCCGGAACGAGTGCGACTCCTTTCTGTTTCCGAGTGAGACAACCTGTTTTATACGTTGGAGCTTTGTCCTGCTCTGAGTGAATGCACCACCTACTACAGAGCGCCGAATACTGCCGGAACACAGACCAACACAGAGAAACGCGAAAGCACACAGGGCAACAGGCTGCCACCAAAGACTGGACTTTGGGAAGGTGCCCACGAGTCCTACAAAAAGAAATGCGTGGGTAATTTAAACAGAATTAAGTGGCAGCATTTTATAACAACATCACCCACCAATGGAACATTACATTTATAGTCAGCTGAACACTACGGGAACCAGCATGCACGATCATTACATCAACCCGCCTGAGGTGACCACTAGAGGGCGAATAAATATCAGTAGCAAGTATGGCGAGTGCTCAGCTTGACTGTGAGGATGCGGAGGCCACTTCCCCTGAAGAAGGTCTTGGACTGACCGAAATGCATCGGGAAATCTCAGCCGCGACTGCCAAACAGAAGAATATGTTTTAAATCTGCCGGAACGAGTGCGACTCCTTTCTGTTTCCAAGTGAGACAACCTGTATATCTATACTACTAATATAAAGGAAGAACTTTGCACCTTTGAGGCGGGTAAACTCAGGAACCACAGTGCCAATCCACACACCCGATACATCATTGTAATCGTCATGGTGTGCAGATGGACATAGGCTATATAAAGTATAAAAATATGCGTTATTAAAAAAAAAAGTAGTCCCTTCGAAGTAGTGCCGGCCGCGACCTGCGTGCTGACGTCAGGAGCGCAGGGAGGAGCAGCGTCCAGAAACGCGAGGAAGAGCGGCGGACATGGCGCAGGGGAGGAGCGGTGATGAACGGCGGAATGGCGGTGAGGACCGGTGGACAGGCGGGAGGAGCGGTAAGCGGCGAGGAGCAGTGAAATGAGGAGAGCGGGGGAGGAGCGGCGGCTGAGGTAAGGCTCCGGGCAGGCGGGGGTCGGGGCAACAGGGGTCGGGGCAGGCGGGGGTCGGGGGCCCGGCTGCTTGACAATGTTGCGGCGGGCGGTGGGCCGGGCACAATGTGCGGTGAAATGAGGAGCGCGGGGGAGGAGCGGTGGCTAAGGTAAGGCTCCGGGCAGGCGGGGGTCGGGGCAGGCGGGGGTTGGGGCAGGCGGGGGTTGGGGCAGGCGGGGGACGGGGCAGGCGTGGGCCCTGCCTGCTTGACAATGTCGGGGCGGGCGGGGGGCCAGGCTGCTGCACAATGTCGGGGCGGGCGGGTGTCGGGGAAGCCTGTTTGCTCCCGGACAAGGTCGGGACAGGCTGCTAGTATATATATATAAGACTTTGTAAAATCCTTGCCATCCTACATCAAAGACACTATGGACTTCTTGCAAAAAATCAGAACTATAAATTGGAAAACTGAATATCTTTTAATCACACTAGATGTGACTGCTCTATATACAAGCATTAACCAGGTTGACGGGTTAGGGGCAGTTAAGTATTTTTTAAGCAAGAGACCAGTCTGTATGTTGGAACACAACAAAATGTTGATGGAGATGTTGGAAAGGTGTTTGAAGAATAACTATTTTCTTTTCCAAAACCAAATGTTCCAACAGCTGAGAGGAGTGGCAATGGGGGCCTGCTTCTCCCCCAGTTACTCATGTTTACACATGGGGCTGTGGGAGGAGCAGGTCCTGGGTAATGCCTTTGCAGAGGTCATGTCCAACAATGTCATAACTTGGTACAGATTCATAGACGATCTCTTTACAATATGGAAGGGATCGTCTAGTGAAGCTGAACGGTTCATCGCAGATATTAACAACAATGAACTAAATCTCAACTTCACAGGATCAATCAGTGACAACAGGGTTAACTTTTTGGATGTAGAGGTTTATGTAGAGGGAGGCAAACTACAGACCAAACTGCACCGCAAAGACACGGCGGGCAATACGGTCCTCCATGCGTCCAGTCAGCACCCCAATCATCTGATCCGTAGCATCCCTTACGGGGAGATGCTGAGAATCAGAAGAATTTGCAGTACAGACGATGCCTGTTTGAAAGCGCAGAATGACAGTATAACAAGGTTCTCAGAAAGAGGCTATTCGGAGAACTTGGTGCATAAGGCAAGGCAAAGGGCAAATAAAGTTAACATTTCTCCCAGCATAGAAGGCAGCACGGAGGTAAAAAACATAGTGACAAACAGTACTGGAAGTCAACCTAGACTCATCACTGAGTACAGTAGCCAACATAAACAGCTTCAAAAGATAGTAAGAAAAAACTGGCCTATAATCACAGGGGATCCAGTGATAGGCAAAACAGTGGCAAATCATCCAGCTATAACCTATAGTCGTGCCAGATCGATGAACGACATGCTGGTGAAAAGTAGCCCGGAAATAGCAGATAAGGACAACTGGCTCAGAAAAAGTAAAGGTTTCTTGAAATGCGCCGTGTGCAAGGCTTGCACCATAGGGAAAAATAAAACATCTTTTAAATCCCCATTCAGTGAGGCTGAGATTCCAATCACCAAAAAAATAACATGTAAATCAGACCATGTCATTTATGTGTTGGAATGTAGCTGTGGGCTGTGTTACGTTGGTAGCACTAAGCTACAAGTGCACAAGCGCATACTACAACACATGAGAGCGGTAATCAATAAAGATGATGCTTATCCCGTGGCAAGACATGTTAACCTGTGCCACAGAGGAGACATAAAATGCCTCAAATACTATGCAATTGATATGGTGCTGCCACTCCGTAGAGGGGGCAACAGGGAAGCATATTTAAGATTACTCGAAACCAGGTATATTCTGGAGCTCGACACCAAGACTACGAATGGCCTCAACGCGACGGAAGATCTGTACACTTGTCTATAATTAACAACTAATAGTGACACACAATATAAAGTTGCCCCATTGTACCCAAGCCCATCAGCAATTTGAGCCAAAGAAGTCATCAAACTAAGAACATCAAGTACTGCTTTTTGCAATTATCAAATTTTTATTCATTTTTTCACTATGGGAAAACACACATCTTTTTTTCTTTTACATTGGTACAGGTTGACACAGATGTCCCAGGCAGTGTAGTAGCAATATTCCACAAGCTAGTTTAGCCCACTTGGGCAGTATACCATCTTTTCTCCTTCTTTGTACATAGCCCACTTGGGCAGCACACCACCTTTCCTCCCTCTTTGTACATAAAATCCAGACCAAATAGATTCTAGTAACGAATGTTTGCACATTACAAGCAGATTTTGCACTTAAATATTGTTATCAAAAGTGAGATTTTGGAATTCAATGCATTTTATATATATGTATTCAGGACTTTTGATAAATGTGAGAGAAAAAATATAATGAAATATTGATATGTATGGTTTTTATCGTTATCATGATGGTAATTGTTAAATATTTTTAATTTGCGAATTTGCACATATCTATATATATTTATTATATTTATATATTTATTGTGAATTTTGCACACAGATCTGGTGGTACGAAAACAAGGCAGTTGTAAATAACAATACCGTGAAGTAGAGAGAATTTACATGTAACATCTTACACAGTACGGATGACGGCTGTAGGCAGTGGAATAGGCTGAAGTATGTTGTTCATGTCTATAGGCCTGGGATCATGTGATCGATACCTGTACTTTAAAATCACGAGGTGATATACGACCATGTCATGTGATCAAGGGCTCCAGGGCCCGAAACGCGTCATGGCGGACGATAGGTAGCACGAAGATTAAATAAAAAACGCGCTGAAAATACTTGGTTGGGTCCGGTTCGTTTGTTTTACCTCCAGTACTCCTGGTGCAAGCAGCGAAGTTCCTGATATATATAATTATATGGCATGTGAACAAGGGCTGCAAGGCCCGAAACGCGTCATGGTCGGTTGTACGAGAAAAACCTGCAAATAAAAAAATCAGTTCCTGAAGCTTGTGGTCTGTCTCCTGCTTCGCCAGTTCTCGCAGATTGGAGGTGGCAACTTGGAGTTTCTGCACATATATATATATATATTCCACATGTAATTGCTCCCACAATTGAAGACGCTACTCGCGATGTATAGTTTACCATTTTTAATGTGTGGCAGGCTGAAACATGAACAGGTATGGCTTCCCTTCGTGAAATTTCCGCCATCCACCATACACGTTTATAGTCTTCTCTTTCTCACTGGCTTGGCTTCTTGATGTCAGTACAGCCGCATTATTTACTCGCACCTGCAGTTTGTTTAAATAGTCCCGCCCACATTGGGCTTGTGCCGTAGTGCACTCTGGGTTAGGTAGTCTGCTTAGTTTTAATTCATAGTAGAGCCGCCGTAAAAAGACTTTCATCAATATCTTCGCGTTGGGTCACTTGGTCCGTCGTGGCTGGTTGTTGCACTCTTGCGCCCAAACACACTGGTGACATCGCTCCCGACCGTGCGCCGCGCATTTCGCAGCACAGGGATCCACCTTGCAGTGGTGGGGTGTCTCCGTGGCCAGAGCAGGCCACTAAATATTCCACATGTAATTGCTACCACATTTGAAGACACCACTCGCGATGTATAGTTTACCATTTATTGTGTGGCAGGCTGCAACAAGAACAGGTACGGCTTCCCTTCCCTTTGTGAAATTTCCGCTATCCGCCATCTGCGTTTCGAGTCTCCTCTTTCTCACTGGCTTGGCTTCTTGATGTCAGTACAGCCGCATTGCCCAATGTGGGCGGGACTATTTAAACAAACTTATATATAATCCGAACTCCTGAAGTATAGACACATCCATGGACAACAGGTACAGACCACTCTTTGCGCAATTTCCAGTGAAAAAGTGCTTTATTCCTCCTCTGGCAGCATGACGCGTTTCTACCGGGGCAACCCGGTCTTGATCACCATTATAATATATATATATATATATATATATATATATATATATATATATATATATATATATACGCTAAACATTGTTAAAAACTACATTTCCCAACTCACTTCCTGTGTGTGAACAGGAAGTGATGTCAGCATCATTTGTGTTTTGGCGGTCCCTGAGGGATCATAAGATAGTCTTACACAATGGTTACCTTACCGTGAACAAGCAACTGTGTGTTGTGAAACGCGTTGGTTGTAGCTATATATGCTGATACCCTTTGAAAAATAAATCGGAAAAGATTGGGAAGAATTCCCTTTGTGAGTGCGAACTTTTTCTCCTCCTTGAGGAGATTTGTGCGAAATATATATATATATATATATATATAGGACTCCAACTCCCGTGATTCATTGATTCATTTAATTCAGGCCCAGCTAGGCAGGATATAAATTAAAGGGAATATGCTAGTTGGAGTGATTACAGAAAGAACATGGTTTGGCATGCTGCCTCTGAGGAAAGGGTTGTTTACTCTGAAACGCGTCAGGCAAGGCATGTGACTATTATTTTATTTGTGCTTCACGAAGGCTGTTCCTGTGCTTCTGAAAGGCTTGTTGGGAGTGCACTCCAAAAAGGCAACTTGTGAAACTGTATAAAAGCCGGCCTGCCTGGTCGGGGAGAGCACCTTTGCAGGAATCTGTGCAAATCCTGTACATTCACATTTTGAATGATGCATTGGAACTACAAGCTGCGCTTTACTTTTGGAACAACTTTCCGTGTTTGTGCAAGTAATGCTAAATAAAAGAGAAAAAGTATGCTGTTTAAATTTCATCATGTTCTGTGTTTCTGGACCCACGAGGGTTAAACAAGGACTCCAACTCCCGTGATTCATTGATTCATTTCATTCAGGCCCAGCTGGGCAGGATATAAATTAAAGGGAATATGCTAGTTGGAGTGATTACAGAAAGAACATGGTTTGGCATGCTGCCTCTGAGGAAAGGGTTGTTTACTCTGAAACGCGTCAGGCAAGGCATGTGACTATTATTTTATTTGTGCTTCACAAAGGCTGTTCCTGTGCTTCTGAAAGGCTTGTTGGGAGTGCACTCCAAAAAGGCAACTTGTGAAACTGTATATATATATATATATATATATATATATTACCTACTGGCGGTCGCCAGTAGGTAGTTATAGTTAGAATTTTTTTCAATGTTAAATCTCAAAATTCTATTTGGAATAACTTTGGCGCCGGTTGACGAATCTGCCTGAAAATTTCCTCAAAATGGCCTCGTCGAGCTCCGGTAGGAAGGCCACGAAATTTATAAGGGATCGTATAGATTACGAAACCGGGCAAATTTATACATTCGCAAAGAAATTTGATACGGTTCGGCGCTAAAAGATCTTCAGTGGCCAAAACACTCAACAAACGCCAATGCAAAGTGATGCGAGTTCAGGAACAGGCTCAGAACAAGAATCAGATGACGGTAGCCGAAGAGGTCCGAATGATGTACGGCTGCCAGTAACTGATGAGGTCCGTTTTATGATCATGGAACAACAGTCGGACCATCGTATGGGGAGAGGAAGAGGAGGAGGAAGGGGCCGCGGAAAAGAAGACAAAGACGAGGGGGGGAAGGCTACAGGAGGAGTACAAGGTTGGCAAACAAAAAGATCTCTGCGGTCGAACAGCAAGAAGCAGTAGATATTGTGAACATTGCCAAGAAGGATACAACAATTATTAATTTGAGCTCAGTTCAGTTAGCAAGTGATGATGAGACAATCCTCAAGTTAGGTCGCTCCTACTGTGACACTAATGACTTTAATTACCCTAACAGTAGGATGGACCTGTACAAGTATATCAGGAAACTCAAACTTAATAAAATGCATGCAACTAAAAAAAGCAATGCCGTACTGAGCCCAGCTATAGAATCAAGCACTATGCAGCCTTCCCTCACAGTCCATGAATTACCAGCTTTAACGGATATGATAGCGCTAATGGATGACACTTGTGAGGAAGAGAACAAGGAGAATTCTGACTTTGGAAAAGACTTGTTACCTGAAGACCATACACCATTTAGGGCTACATCCAAATTTCTTCCACAAACAATGAAAGACAATGTAGACTTATTTGGGGAAAATGTAACTAGAGATCTGAAAAGTCTATACTTGCAAGAGAATCAAAAGAAATGCAAGTTGAATCTGAGGAAAGCTAACTTCCACAAAACAGTGAAGAAACTACAAACGGAGGATGGTCTTCTGGTGAAACCCTCTGATAAAGGGGGAAACGTGGTTCTCTGGGGAAAAGAACAGTATAAAAAAGAGGCTATGAGCCAGCTATTGGATCACAGCTGCTATAAAAGAATTAGCACCAGGGAATATGAAGATGTCATCAGAGAGTTTTATGGGAGACTGGATCACTGGAAAGAATCCGGTTTACTTAGCTGGGATGAACACAAATACATCAAACAAGATAATCCAGTGATTCCAGTCTTCTATATGTTACCCAAAATACATAAAAATGCCACTAGTCCACCAAGGAGACCCATTATTTCTTCATGTGGGAGTCTTTTCGAGAAAGCGTCACGATACATAGACTATTTCCTTAACCCCATTGTCAGAACACTTCCTTCATACATAAAAGACTCAACTGACTTTTTAAAATGTATTTTAGATATCTGTTGGGATCCAAATACGATGATCCTATTGACACTAGACATTTCTACTCTTTACACGAGTATAAGACACAATGATGGTTTGAAAGCCTGTGCCCACTACTTGAATAGAAGACCAATACGCCTTGCATCCCAAAATAGGATGATCCTTGAGATCATGGAGTGGTGTTTATCAAAGAATATTTTTCTGTTTGGTAATGATCTTTACATTCAGGAACGGGGTACCGCAATGGGCACCTGCTTTGCCCCTAGTTATGCCAACCTACATCTTGGCTACTGGGAAGAGCAGGTGCTGAGAGGGGGCCCACTGGATCATTGGTCGGAGCACATTCTCTTATGGGTGCGCTATATCGATGATGTCTTCGTGCTGTGGCAGGGCACGGAGACATCAATCGGCACCTTTATTGAGGAGATCAATCAAAATTCTTTGAATCTGGAATTTGTGGGGAACTTCAGTAAGGTCTCAATTGATTTCCTAGATATTAGGGTCACCCCTTCAAATAATAAGCTTGAGACAACTGTGTTCCGTAAGCAGTCTGCAGGGAATTCTATACTGCACGCTGAAAGCGCACATCCAACTGCATTAATATGGAGCATTCCGTTTGGGGAATACTATAGGGCCAGACGGACATGTAGCAGTGATGAGCAGTTTGACACCATAGAAGAAGAAATGACCCAGAGATTCCTTGAGAGGGGTTATAGCAAGAAAGTTCTTCAGGGTGCTGCTAGTAAAGCCAAAAAATTAACTAGACAATCTTTACTTTTTGAGCCATCTAGAACTTGTAAATCGAAGTCTAACCAACAGGATCAAATTAGCTCTAGATTTATCACTACTTACAATACCCAGCATAAGGAAATTAGATCGATATTGAGAAAACATTGGTATCTGATTAAGAATGATCCAGTGTTGGGTTCCAGGATGAAGAAAAACCCAGAGATCACTTATCGGAAATCCAAATCACTTAAAGATCTAATTGTTCGTAGTGATTTTGAGGGCAAACGTAAGAGTGGTGCAGACTGGATGAAGCCAAAACCCGGGTTTAAGAAGTGTTTTAAGTGCAAAGCATGCCTACACGGCATGAATCGCACTGAGTTTAAAACATCCTTTAATAAAACCGTGAAAATCAAGAGCGCCATCACCTGCAAAAGTGAATTTGTTGTGTATCTTTTACAATGTCCCTGTCCCAAGATTTATATCGGAAGTACAACTTTACCAGTACACCAACGAGTGTTACAACATAGAAGAGCTATAGTGAACCAGGATAGGTCTTACCCTGTGGCTCGACACTTTGAACTCCATCACCAAAGTAACCCCGAAGGTCTGTTATACTCTTGTATTGCAGAGGTCCCCAAAAAGAAGAAAGGGGGAGATAGGAAGGGGGAGTTAAGGAGATTGGAAACTTACTTTATTTTAGAATTTAATTGTAAGGAACCTCAGGGTTTGAACGTTGATGAAGACCTATATACTTGCCTGGGTTGACTGTACAAATCCAATGAATTGTTTCTGAAACCTCGATGATCCTAGAACTGCATTTTTAAGATTTTTTCATTATGAACTTCTCTTTTTTGTGAAAATGTCTTGTTGATTTTAATGGTTCAAATCTGAAGTCTTTCCTTTTTGTACTTTCACATACAGAGGTGGTTTCATTCTTGAATGAAGGCTCTGGGAGAAATCTCTTTTAATGTAGTAATGCTGTCTTTTTTTCTGTGATTTGCACTGTCACTTTGGATTAATGCTTTTGATTGTGCAATTTGAGTGGAATGTTTACATTTATAAAGTATTGTATTTTGATGCAAAAGCACTTGCAACTTTATAATAAGACCAAGGAATCCCTCCAATGCTATGTAATTATAGATCATAGGAGGATGGTGTGCAGATATGAAATCCTGTGAGAAACACAGAAATATTTGCACTCTTTTTGGGACATTTGTTACCTCTTGAGCACTAGCACTTTGTCATTTTCCATGTGCAATATCCAGTCGAATTGTTTACAGTATTCGTTTATCTGTTGACCAATGCACTTGCACTTTATGTTTTTAATAAGGTAGAAATGTTGGACAGCATTACCATTAATATAACTCCCACATGTTGTAGTAATGTAATTTGATAATTGGAGCCAGGACGATCTCTCAGGAGAATAGACTGTGTCGAATTGAATACAGCGACTTTTCAGGCAATATATAGAATTTAGGACAATAATTTATCTCTCACATAGAAGGAAGGGTTATGCTCTATTGAAATAGGCACTTTCCTTATTCTAATAAGCACAAAACTAAGAATTCTTTGTTTGTACAAGGGAGTCAACATGTTAATGTTGAATGATAGATGCACTTGCACTTTGAAAATTTTGAATGTTACATTTAATAGATAGAGATACAAATATGTATATATATCTCTTCTATTTTGAGCATTTTTTATAATTATCCCTGTATTAATGCTTTGCTGTGAGAGGTCCTATAATAAGGTATTCACGTGGGTATCTATGTATTCAGAAAATGTCAAGATGGCCGCTGTGTTTTCCTTAACAGTGATTTTCTATGAGTCCCTTTTCTGTTTTCATCACCCTGTATGTGTGTGAAAAGGAAAGCTCAGACCAACGCATAAACATCGTGATCAAGGGAGCGTGACTCCCGAAACGCGTTGATGATATATGCTTAAATAAATAAGCTTTTGACTAAAACCTGTTCGTGAGTGCCTGGATGCTTTCAGTGGCAAAAACTGTGGAATCTGGAATCTTATTCAGAATATATATATATATATCTATATATATATATATATATATTACCTACTGGCGGTCGCCAGTAGGTAGTTATAGTTAGAATTTTTTTCAATGTTAAATCTCAAAATTCTATTTGGAATAACTTTGGCGCCAGTTGACGAATCTGCCTGAAAATTTCCTCAAAATGACCTCGTCGAGCTCCGGTCCTTCCCTGAAAGTTTGGGGGGGGATGCGTCAAGCGGGGGCCGAGATAAAAGGGTGGTCCCAAAACGCATTTTCCCCATGGTAATTTCCATAGGGCGGTCGACCTCACTTTTAGTTCGAACGGCTGAATGGATTTCCATCAAATTTTGCAAAATTGTAGGGACTGGTAGCCCGATGTGGCTATGCTATGTCTCAAGATATGTGCTCCAGTGGATTTTGAGTAATTTAGGTTAAAAAAAATATATATATCTATAGGCGCGCCCCGGTACGCGCACCGGGGAGCGCACCGGGCGTGCCACGCGACTTGCGCACGGAAAGCTGATTGGCTCACTGGTGTCTGTAAACATTCGAAACAGTCCGGAGCGGCCGCCATCTTGTGTCTCGGTAGGATTGAGACACAAGAGGTGTGGTTCTGAAATTCTGGACCCTGCTGTAATACCGGTATCAAGGTCCAACACTTGTGTCACAAAATATCGTCGTACCATGACGAATTTGGTATCGGCAGACCAGTAATGATTAGGACACTATCCCTGTGCATTTGCGTCATGATTGAGCAATGCTAACACCCTTAAATCATGGTTTCCGTTCCGAACCCTCGGACTCCATTTTGTGAACGGCATCCATCTTATGACTTGCCCTCATATAGTCAATTGATTAAGACCGAGCTCGATCTGAAAGGACACGTCCACCTTAGCTGACTTCCCCATGACCTTACAAAAAACAAGAGAGGTACTAAGAGTCTATGAAGTGAAGAACTGACAGGACCAGATTGTGTCCAGTATAAGTGTTCAGATCAAACCGTTGATCTTGAGCACATGACACTATTATGTCATAGAGGTGAGGAAAGGAAGATACAGGGTTTAGAAAGTTAGAACATAGTACCCATCCGCCCACTCATCAGTGGAATTTCGTCATCTGGGTTGGTGAAAAGAAAGGTGTCCTATGGGCTTCTCCTCAGGGAGAATCTGAGGTAGCCAAATGTTGGACCCTTAAGAACCACATCCAACCAACAGAGGATAGTGTGTGAGTGGAAGGGGCAAATAAATTTGCAGTGCTCAGAAAAGAAAAGAAAAGGAAACTAATCCTAGTGATTAAAAATACCTACTTTGATGACATAAGAAAACTTTTATTCGGTGTGACCATCAAAGTGGTATCGTTAAAAACAGTATGCTGATAACATGTAAGGAATTGCTATCTATCATGTATGTTAATCGGTCGACATGTTTCAGCCTATACCGGCTTTCTTCAGGACCTATGATAAGCTACTGCAACATATACTTATCGTGAGTTGGAACTTGAACATGAACAATCTCCAACAAATGAAGGTGTATCTCCTCCTGTGCATAAAAATGTGGGAAACAAAAAACACAGTGTTAAATATATACAAACTATGTGGTGTTTACCTCAACCTCTTGAAATGCAAAGAAAACATGGTCTTCACTCACCCCAATTGTAGGGAGAAAAAACCTCACCTCGCCTGGCAACAGCTCAGGTTGGAAGGAGGCCACGCACTGAAAAGATAAGTGCGAGAATAAGAATTAATAATGCAGTAACTAAATAAGTCCTGCATTTTGTTTTAGACTTTTACAAACAGTGACACCAAAAGGCATAAGGAGGCGGCTGGATTGAGAAGCTGCTGTGAAATTCATCTCTAAAAATTGTATCAAACCCCTTAATATTCCAAGGTTGTGCTACCAGTGGAGTTATTCAAAGAGGGCCAAAAACCGCCATGCTATGTTGTTAGCGTTAAGTTAAATCAAAGGGAGTTGGAGTCTTCCTATTCAGAGCCCTCTCAGAAAGAAGCGCAACATGGAGCGCTAAAGAACTCACCTCTCCGTCGTTACCTCGGGTAGAATCCTGAGCCGAGGGGGAGGTGACTGGCTCACTGAGAATGGCTGTTAATACCAGCCGGTGGCGGACCTGAGAGAGAACTCTCAGTATGTGCGTTGTTATTGGTTGTCAGAAATCGACCAATAGTGGCGATGCAAGCTAAGCCTGAAAGAGCACGAACCTCTTGGCGCGTTCTCATTGGTTAAGACTTAAACCAATGCCAGCGGATGGAGGCTTTTTGTGCGGAACTGTGTAAAATACGTACCGCTAGTTTTCTATCAGTCATTCATGGTGATCATACATCTATATAAGAGAACGACCTCATCTGAGGACTGCATGTAGAGCATTCGCATGGAAAACGTACGCCGCCCAATGACTGAGTATGTCAGGGAATCGTCTAAATGGGCTTTGGCACAAGGTGCGTGATTGGTGAGCTTGCAACCAATCACGCACTGTTTTGTAAAAAGGGGGTTCTTTTGTTTACTTTTCATAATGCCAATATAATATGTTGAAGAACAAGTCCGCTTTCAATAAAAGCTCCGCGGTTTGCAGAGAAGTGATAGAAAGCAAATTGATGTTCATCTACACTCCATGTATACATCAGATGGTGTGTGAAAAAAAGAAGTTGTCATGTCTAACAGGTCGTATCCGAATGTAAACAAATGAATAGACAGATCGACCGGCAAGTTGCAACCAAGTTGTGTATACCAAAGGGAAGGCAGTATGTCGGAGGCTTGTCCACTACTATGTGCGATCCCTAGGTTGCGGTCTGCGTATACCAGTAATGTTGGGCGAGGCTAAATTTGCATGGTGCCACTATCAAATGGGAAGTCAATTCTATGGACCAGAGAGAGCGGGCCTAGACAGTGACAACCTCCCATGTGGGACCAATGAGGTGGAGATGGTGTGCATCCATGTTTGAAATGTTAGCCCCAGATGACCAAAAGCCAAGGTGAACTATAAATATAATGATGTTAAAGATGGATGCTCACAGTTGCATCCAGGGTATATCATCGTTTAGCCCTTGTGTGTCGCTTCGCAGTTTGTAGACCCACCTTTGCTCTTTTCTCAGAAGGAACAATGAAATGTCTGTGATGTGACTGGGTATGTGTGGTTGTTCCAGGATTAACCACCTCAGTTCATCAGGATGATGTTTTTTCTCCAGAAAATGTGAGGTAAGGCGGGTAGCCTGTTTTGTGCGTCTGATTGTACTTTTGTGCTCTTGGATGCGCAGTTTGATTTTTCTTGCTGTCATCCCTATGTACCTTAAGCCACAAGGACAGGTGATCTGATAGATGACTTTGTCACTATTACAGTTTGTGTGACGTTTTAATTTCCAGGGTATAGTGGTGCCAATATCGACTTCCAGGGTTTTACTGGTTTGGGCACACACTGAGCAGTTGCCACAAGGATAATGGCCCTGCACTGGAGGAAGATTCCATAGGTTAGGAGTGGATTCTGCAATGTCATCACGAGGTCTTGTGTGTACAAGAGCATCTCTAAGATTGGCCCCTCTCTTAAAAGAGAACAGTGGTAGAGAGATGTGTTCACCAGAGCTATTTAAAATGCGCCATTTCTGTCTAATTATTTTCTGTATTTTAGACGAAGAGGTGTTGTATGTGGTGACACACACTATTCTGTCGAGGGGTGGTTTTGCAACTGGTGGTTCAAGTAGGGCCTCACGATGATTATTGGCAGCACGTTTGAAAGACTTGTGAACCAGAGATTTAGGATATCGCCGCATTCTCAGTTTGCTAGTGAGATCACCTTGGCTTTTGGTCATCTGGGGCTAACATTTCAAACATGGATGCACACCATCTCCACCTCATTGGTCCCACATGGGAGGTTGTCAGTGTCTAGGCCCGCTCTCTCTGGTCCATAGAATTGACTTCCCATTTGATAGTGGCACCATGCAAATTTAGCCTCGCCCAACATTACTGGTATACGCAGACCACAACCTAGGGATCGCACATAGTAGTGGACAAGCCTCCGACATACTGCCTTCCCTTTGGTATACACAACTTGGTTGCAACTTGCCGGTCGATCTGTCTATTCATTTGTTTTCATTCGGATACGACCTGTTAGACATGACAACTTCTTTTTTTCACACACCATCTGATGTATACATGGAGTGTAGATGAACATCAATTTGCTTTCTATCACTTCTCTGCAAACCGCGGAGCTTTTATTGAAAGCGGACTTGTTCTTCAACATATTATATTGGCATTATGAAAAGTAAACAAAACAACCCCCTTTTTACAAAACAGTGCGTGATTGGTTGCAAGCTCACCAATCACGCACCTTGTGCCAAAGCCCATTTAGACGATTCCCTGACATACTCAGTCATTGGGCGGCGTACGTTTTCCATGCGAATGCTCTACATGCAGTCCTCAGATGAGGTCGTTCTCTTATACAGATGTATGATCACCATGAATGACTGATAGAAAACTAGCGGTACGTATTTTACACAGTTCCGCACAAAAAGCCTCCATCCGCTGGCATTGGTTTAAGTCTTAACCAATGAGAACGCGCCAAGAGGTTCGTGCTCTTGCAGGCTTAGCTTGCATCGCCACTATTGGTCGATTTCTGACAACCAATAACAACGCACATACTGAGAGTTCTCTCTCAGGTCCGCCACCGGCTGTTATTAACAGCCATTCTCAGTGAGCCAGTCACCTCCCCCTCGGCTCAGGATTCTACCCGAGGTAACGACGGAGAGGTGAGTTCTTTAGCGCTCCATGTTGCGCTTCTTTCTGAGAGGGCTCTGAATAGGAAGACTCCAACTCCCTTTGATTTAACTTAACGCTAACAACATAGCATGGCGGTTTTTGGCCCTCTTTGAATAACTCCACTGGTAGCACAACCTTGGAATATTAAGGGGTTTGATACAATTTTTAGAGATGAATTTCACATCAGCTTCTCAATCCAGCCGCCTCCTTATGCCTTTTGGTGTCACTGTTTGTAAAAGTCTAAAACAAAATGCAGGACTTATTTAGTTACTGCATTATTAATTCTTATTCTCGCACTTATCTTTTCAGTGCGTGGCCTCCTTCCAACCTGAGCTGTTGCCAGGCGAGGTGAGGTTTTTTCTCCCTACAATTGGGGTGAGTGAAGACCATGTTTTCTTTGCATTTCAAGAGGTTGAGGTAAACACCACATAGTTTGTATATATTTAACACTGTGTTTTTTGTTTCCCACATTTTTATGCACAGGAGGAGATACACCTTCATTTGTTGGAGATTGTTCATGTTCAAGTTCCAACTCACGATAAGTATATGTTGCAGTAGCTTATCATAGGTCCTGAAGAAAGCCGGTATAGGCTGAAACATGTCGACCGATTAACATACATGATAGATAGCAATTCCTTACATGCTATCAGCATACTGTTTTTAACGATACCACTTTGATGGTCACACCGAATAAAAGTTTTCTTATGTCATCAAAGTAGGTATTTTTAATCACTAGGATTAGTTTCCTTTTCTTTTCTTTTCTGAGCACTGCAAATTTATTTGCCCCTTCCACTCACACACTATCCTCTGTTGGTTGGATGTGGTTCTTAAGGGTCCAACATTTGGCTACCTCAGATTCTCCCTGAGGAGAAGCCCATAGGACACCTTTCTTTTCACCAACCCAGATGACGAAATTCCACTGATGAGTGGGCGGATGGGTACTATGTTCTAACTTTCTAAACCCTGTATCTTCCTTTCCTCACCTCTATGACATAATAGTGTCATGTGCTCAAGATCAACGGTTTGATCTGAACACTTATACTGGACACAATCTGGTCCTGTCAGTTCTTCACTTCATAGACTCTTAGTACCTCTCTTGTTTTTTGTAGTAGTAGTTGGGGGACAAGGTACTTACATTGTCTATAAACTAACTCCCCTAGGACCCCCCAATACTCTGTTGTATTTTTGTTCCCCATGACCTTGCCAAACTGACTCCACTGCCTCCAGCCAAACCTGTTCGGGCAGCCCCTCGCCCAGTGGCCGAATGAGATAGCATCAATACATAACATGCCATAAACCATTCACCACCTACAGACCATGTTTTCTACACACATACACCTGTCCATGTTTCTTGTTTATGGCCAGTTTTATGACAAGGATGTGCCCTGTTTTATTGAGGTTTCATCGATATCTGATTGTAATTCCGGGCTGGGCTGGGTCATCTATCACAAACCGGACATCTAAAATATAGGTTGGCTGTCGCGACTTCGCTCTTTGCTTTATTGTGTAAATATGTCTATGACCATATCGTAAACTTAAGAATTCTTGCCTGAAGTGCAATATTTTGTATAAAAGGAGAAGGCTGGTTCTGTAAAAATGAACAGTCTCCTGAGAACTTACAGCCCGTGCTGTTGTAATTCTAGGACGCTTGTTACTTGGTTGCAGCCAATAAAACTCGATCTCTGACTTCACCTAGAAGACTCTGTGTTTCTGTGGTCCGGAACAGGGAGAACTCAGAGGTCCCTGGGTGTTACCCCTGGCACCACCGGGTTCCTAAAAACCCGGCACCTCAGTTGGCGCCCAACTCGGGGCGGTATCAAGCGGTGACGGTCCAAGCCAGATGTTCGTGAGGAGCTTTGTGTGAAAATTCCAGAGGACGGCCAGCCACTTCAGCGACCCCTGTATGTCGACGTGGTTCTGAAGATCTTTGCTGCGAGGTTCCCCGCGTCCCGACGGCTACGAAGGACTGCTGCCCTGACTATCGCCCTGTTTTGGACCCAGTCATCCTTGGTAGAGCGAAACGATAGACAAGTCTTCTAGTGACGTCATCGATCTTCAATACTTCAGTTAAGTAGAAGTGGAGCGTCTCCCAGTCCTTAGTTTGGTTCTTAGTTTTGGTATCCTTGAGATACGGTTTGTTTGGTACATGCAAGCGCCAAAACTGAGGGATTCGTGTATTCACAAAAATATCATAGTTAGATAATCCCTTGAAGTTTGAAGCTAGACTAGTGAGCGAAGATGCCTGGTCTTAGCAGACTTGGAAACTTGTTTTGTCTTGGTTGTAGTAAGGACTCCCGATTAGAGGATTCGTGTCCGGTTCCTCCGATTAGAACTCCAACATATGACCGTGTGACCGTACCAACAGCGTCAACATGGCCTTCACCACCTGTCGCACTCTCTCCTCCACCGAGACGGCTGACTGCAAGCTCTCCAAGATGGTGACGCGCCTGCCGCTGGCCTCCAGCTTCATCTCCCACCTTCACTACTGGACTTCTTGACTTTTTGCTTTGTCCTGACCATCACTTTGCTGCTGTTTTCGGACAGTTTCACTGGACTCTAGCCCTCCTCCCATTCCCTGGTCCATTAACCCTTTTCCCCGTGGATGATCCTCAAATGTTCCCTCCCTTTTCCGCTTCCCCTTCTCTCCATACCCTTGCATCCCTCCCACCCTCCCTTTGTTCTGTGACTGCATCCACACTTATGGAACTCTGCTCACCATGTACCTTGCCTATGTGACTCTCTAGTATATCCAGTCTTATCCCCTCCCTATGTATATAGAGATAACTCTAATCACTAGTGTATGCAGTAGACCTTTGTACTATCTACCATTCCTATGTGTCCATTAGAGTATATCCGGTCTTATCCCTTCCTATGTATATAGAGATAACTCTAATGACTAGTCTCCTAGGTGACTTTTAGAGTATTTCCATGTGCATCCCTTCCCTATGTATATAGAGATAACTCTAATCACTAGGACATGCAGTAGTCCGCTTTCCTCTCTTCCGTTCCTATGTGACTTTTAGAGTATATCCAGTCTTACCCCTTCCCTATGTATATAGAGATAACTCTAATCACTAGTTTATGCAAGAGTCCGCTGTGCTCTCTACCATTCCTCTGTGACTCTTAGAGTATATCCATGTGTATCCCCTCCCTAAGTAGATAGAGATATCACTAGTATATGCCTAGAGTTTATCCATTTGTATCTCCTCCTTGTGTGACTCTATCTCTTGTACATTTGCAATTTTTTCTGTTTGTACCTTTTTTTATAACGCATGTAATCCTAAATCCGTATGTTTTCAACTGGTTCTTATGTAAGTCAAAAAAAAATTTGCAAATCTGTTTTTCCGATTGTAACCATCAGTCCTTATGGTTGAAACTGGGTCCTATGTAAAGCGCTCTGACACCTTCGGGCAAAGTTCGCGCTATATAAAATCGCATAAATAAATAAATAAAATAAATAAATAAATATGAGTTATATATCAACCACGGAGTAGGCCCTATCACATATAATGAGGTATGGATAAAATACACCCGCAAGGATGGTGTTTTAAAATGGCCCCAATATGGTAGTTTTGACTCAGAAGTCTTAGACAACCTCGAGGTCAAACTGTTTAAGAAGAAAGCCCGGCCGGTGATGTTTGACTCCTTTCGCTTATGGCGTAAAGAAGCCAAACAGAAAGAAATAAAATTAGCAAAGAAAAACAAAAAAGGTATGTCAATGGTACAAGCTGCCATCGCATACAGGGATAATGAGGAAGAGCAGGAAAGTGAACAAATGCTCAGAAGCAAGAAACTAGCAGTAGATAAATGCTACCCGATGTTACCACATGAGGGACAAGATTCGAAGGGGACACCCGATAAAGATCCATTAATGTCCATTTGTTAAATTCACCACCCCCATACACATCGAGTATTGTTGGACCCCCGAAGCGTATTGTTATACCGCGCCCCGGCGCACGAAATACAGTTCTTGCACAAGCACCAGCTCCTCTTCAGCTGGTTCCTACTTCTCCGGCGCAGCCTTCTCAAGGGCCGCCGCCTTTGCTTCATACTCCGTCTACTTCTCCTACAACTTTGCCTACCGCTCCACCTGTTTATCCTGATACTACTTCTCCTACTGCTTCGACTTCTTCTGCTGTTGCTTCGACTTCCTCTTTACATCAGCCTGTCTTTTCTGGCGCATCTGCCTCTCCGCAAGCTTCTCCTTCTGTTCGACAGAGAGTGGCAAGTACTGTCACTGGTCTGTTCTCACCTTTCTTTGGGTCGCCTAAAACGACCCCTAAAATAGGACGTAGACAGTTGCGTAGTCAACTGCCTGATTACGAGGAACGAGGAGTGCTGAATGAGTTAGCACGCAAATGGATCACTGACACCGTTAGATATGATGTTCAGTCTGTTATGGAAGTTTTCCGTCAATGGGATGCACCCACTCAGAGATACGTATTTGAAGAGATGTGTGTATACCTTTGCGAAGATTTGGAGATAAATGATCCCAAACGCAAAGTGCAGGAATTATTTCGTATGCGATTTAGGTTCTATGAAGGCATGATTGTAGGTGCCGATGTAGAAAAAGCAATAGATCTGTTATTATCCTATAGGAGTAAGGGAAATGTCTCTAGATCATTGTATGAAGATGACGTGTCAGATAGGAAAAAGGCGCGACAGTACCCTATGAGAGAGGTTCCTCCAGTATGGAGGGAAGGCGATGCGAATGTAAATCCACCAATTCTGCCGCATTTCCAGCGTGTGTGGGTTCATCTCCCCTGGAAAAGATCTGAAGTTTTAGCACTCAAGCAGACTTTACCTGATCCCCGTAAAAATCCTGCAGGGTATTATAAGGAATTATCACAGACTGCCAGCTCATGTATAATGAATTTAGCGGATATAGACATGTTGTTTGGGAATGTTGTTCCACAGCCTTTATGGAGTAAAATTCGTCATGCAGATCATGATCGGGAACTAGGTGACACGTGGGCTAACATTACTGCTGCAGATGCTAGACAAGTTGGTGGTTCCAAACCAGAGCCTTTAATAGCTGAACTCCCTGGTAGAATTATCACGTATATGAAGACGTTAATGCCTGAACTGCGTGTTAATTGGGATAAGTTGTCCGCATGCAAGCAAAAGAAAGACGAGAATGTGTCTGACTTTTTCACGAGATTTGAAGAGACTTTCGTCGATCACAGTGGACAGGATATGGCTACCGAGGGTGGCCAAAGATTGTTTGTAGACAAATTCGTACATAATTTGCTCCCTGAACTGTGCAATAAATTAAAAGATTCAGAGAGTGCTTGGGCTGTTTCAACGTCCGTGCAGATTTTAGCCACAGCCCAGTACTATGAAAATAGACGCAAAGACGAGCTTGATAAGGCAGACAAAAAGACCAAAGATTTAAAAACTAAAGTTCTTCTCCAGCAAGCCTATCCGCCTCGCACGCCTAGTCAGCCCAATTATCAACAACCACAGCAGTATTCGAGGAACGCGCAAGGAAACGAGTTTTCCCATCAGCGTTTTCCGTATGGCCCGAATCAGTGTGCTTATTGCAAAGAAGAGGGTCATTTCAAAAATAATTGTCCAGCTCTAGCGCGACGTCTAAATGGTGTTTCCGGTGCAGGAAGTAGAGGTGTTCAACAGGCCACTAGAGGTAGGGGCCGTGGAAATTTCCCCCAGAATACCACTTCTTTCCCGCCTCAGAATTCTATGAATAGCTTTGATCAACAGAATAATGCGTCTTCTAGGTCAGCTCAGTACTATGCTGATGACTACTACCCAGAGAACGAGAATGAGAGCAATAATTGCTAGGACAGCCATGGACAAAGAGAGGGAGTTGTTTCAGTTCCAGTAGATCAGAATGGACCCTATGTCGAGGTGATTACATCAGGAGTGTCGGAACCATTTCTGCTGGATACTGGTGCTACAAAAAGTTCGATTATGCACTCAAAACTTCCCGGCGCACCTTTGTCCGGCGAAATGAATGTTTCAGTAGGTTTTTCTGGCGCCCCGGTTAGAAACCCGATCTCTAGTCCTATGCCCCTTTCTGTTGGCCCATGCGAATTAGAAGCACCCCTTATTCTTACAACAGGTTGTGGCGAAAACTTGTTAGGTTTGGATCTGTTAAAGAGATTATATGCTACCTTGTACTGTTCTCCTTCTGGAGTACAACTTACACTTGGTAAGAAAGTGATTTCTCCAATGTATTTGGCAAGGGAGAATGTTCCAATTGAATTGTCATCTCTTCCAGATATACTTTGGGCTAGTGGTTCTAATGATGTAGGTCTTTTGGAGATAGCACCGTATGTCATAACATTGAAAGCCAATGTTAGGTTGCCACGTATTCCACAATACAAGATCTCTAGCGAATGTGAGAAAGCATTGTTGACGATTATTTACGATCTGATTGAGAAAGACGTCATTGAGGAAACAACAGGCAACATTTGTAATAGTCCTATTTTGCCTGTCTTAAAGCGTACTGATCCTTCACAGCCCCCTGTGTACAGGTTCGTGATTGATCTCAGAGAAGTCAATAAGATCGTTGTACCGCAGTTTCCAGTCGTCCCGACATTACTGCCTTATTGACAATGGTTCCCGCTTCAGCCACTTGGTTTTCGGTGATTGACCTGAAGAACGCCTTCTTCAGCATCCCGATTGCCGAGGAGAGCAGAGACATTTTTGGCTTTAATTTAGGAGGACGAAGCTTCCGCTTCAAACGCGCTCCTCAGGGCTACTGTGAGAGTCCATCAATATTCAGTCAGGCTCTGAAAACACAACTCGATACGATTGTTTTACCAGATGGCGCGACTCTGATTCAGTATGTAGACGATTTACTGATTGCTGCAGATACTGAAGAGATTTGCAAGCGAGCCATATTGTCATTGTTGCGTCATTTATGCGACATGAAACACAAAGTCTCTCTTTCAAAACTGCAATTTTGCCGACAAGAAGTGACCTACCTAGGTCACATCTTATCGAAGGAGGGAAGGAGACTGACCCCAGAAAGAATACATGCAATTGCAAGATTGAGTGCCCCAAGGACACAAAGAGAAGTGCGTGCCTTCTTGGGCATTACATCGTACTGTAGGCAATGGATACCGAACTTCTCCCTATTGGCTAAACCTTTGCTGGCACTAATCCATAAAGACACACCCGATCCTATGCCTTGGTCTGAAGATTGTCAGACAAGTTTCCACGAGTTGCGTGATGCATTGTGTTCGGCTCCTGTGTTGGGCAACCCCGACTACAGTAAGCCTTTTACGTTATACGTCCATGAGAAGGAAGGTTGCGCATTATCAGTCCTAACACAATACTTTGGGAGCAAACAGCGCCCATGCGCATACTTCTCAGCAACCCTAGATCCTGTAGCTAAGGCATTACCAAGTTGCTTGAGGGCCACTGCTGCAGCAGCTGTCTGTATCCGACAGTCTGCTGGGTTAGTCATGAATAATACACTGATCGTTATGGTCCCACATGCAGTAGACATTTTACTGAACAGAACAAAGACGCAGCATTTAACTAGTGCTCGACTGTCAAGCTATGAATTGACACTATTAGCGAGTCACGTTCACATAAAAAGGTGCGATACACTAAACCCCGCCACGCTATTGCCCATTCCAACTGAGACAGATAAGGTCGAAATGCATGATTGCTGTTTTAGGACAGAAGAAGAGACAAAAGGGAGAGTAGACTTGCAGGACACTCCCCTTCCTGAATGTAATGACACTTTATGGGTTGATGGTTCATGCTTCAAGTTGCCAAATGGTGATACGACTGCAGCATATGCCGTAACAACATTGCACACCATTGTTGAGACCGCACGCATCCCCCAGAATTCCGCACAAGCAGCAGAGCTAATAGCACTTACAAGAGCATGTGTGTTGGCAGAAGGAAAGCGAGTGAATGTGTATACTGATAGCCAATACGCCTTTGGCGTAGCCCATAGTTTTGGACGATTGTGGCGAGAACGTGGGTTCCTGACGTCACATGGTGCGAGAATCCAACATGGTCAGCTAGTTAACGAGCTCCTCGAGTCACTGACCTTACCGCTACAAGTTGCGATTATAAAGTGCAGCGCACATAGAAAGATTCAAGATGATGTTGGTCGTGGGAATGCATTTGCCGACGAGGTTGCGAAAGAGACTGCAAGGAACACAATGAGTTGGATGTATGTTGTAGGTCCTGTTAGATGGATCCCTGATGTGGGTATGTGTGAGGACACTATTGAAAGTGTGAAGTCCATACAAGCTGATGCCACTGAAAAAGAGCTGAATGAATGGAGAGAAAGCAAGGGAAGATTGGATGCGAATGGTTGTTGGGTCGAATTGTCAGAGCACCAACGATGGCTGTTACCTGACGCATATGAACTCGCAGTGGTGACAATGGCCCATGGAATGGCGCACATCAGTGTAAAAGGAATCTGTAAACTGTTGGCCCCAGTATGGCAGAATAGTGGTATCCCGAAATGCGCAGAGAATTTGGTCAGGAGTTGTATGGTGTGTTTGCAGTACAATCCCGGTAGGGGGACCCCAACTCCAGCTGGTCATTTTGCGCCTCCAACGTACCCGTTCGAGGTTTTGCAGCTCGATTTCATCCACATGGAGAGGTGCAACAATCTGAAATATGTGCTTGTTGTTGTTTGCGCCTTCTCCAGGTGGGTGGAAGCATACCCCCTTAAGGACAACACTGCATTGTCAACTGCCAAAGCCCTTGTCAAGGAATTCTTCCCTAGATTCGGGATGCCTAGAATGATCTGGAGTGATAATGGAAGTGAATTCGTGGGACGGGTGATAAAGAGAGTGTGCGAATGTCTAGCCATCCACCAGAAATTTAACGCTGCAAACCACCCCCAATCAGCAGGCCTAGTAGAGTGCTATAACGGCACCCTAAAGCTCAAACTAGCCAAGATCCAAGTCAGCAGAGGTCTTAAGTGGCCTGACGCCTTGCCTTTAGCACTCCTATCTACCAGAATGATTGTCCACTCTAGGCTGGGACTTAGCCCACACGAAATCGTGTTCGGGCGCCCAGCAAATATATGGGGGGTACAGAGGCCCAAAAAGCTCAGTGAGATAGAGCATCCTGTACTGCTTGACTATTTACACGAATTGACAACTAAATTGCGTGTTTTACACCAACAGGTTCACAGTTCCTCTCCGCCAGCCTCCGACGATCCAGGTCACTCCATTGAACCTGGCACCTGGGTGTTGGTGCAGAATTTTCAGCGCACGAACAACGAGCAGCCCAGGTGGACCGGGCCATACCTCGTCCTTCTTTCCACAAGATCAGCTGTTCGGGTGGAAGGAAAGAAGAACTGGATCCACGGGACCCATTGTAAACGGGTCCCTCTTCCTCTTCCATATGACCGGTGGGTCCAGGACGGAATTGCTGACTCTGAGACTGAAACTGTACCTCGCTTTACGCTCTTCAGCGATGCACGACTGAAAGGAACTGGTACAGAAAAGGAGAGTGATCGTATTTTGCAAGAATCTGTGCCACCGTCAATGCAGTTCGACACTACAGAACCTGAAACGTTGTTTGAAGACCACACTGTGCCTGGGAAACAGCGATATAATCTGAGGTCCAGACGAAAGAACTAAATAAACATATTGAGGCACTTTTCCCTTTTCCCATGAACTATTTTTGATTTTACAGCTCTCTCGCCCAGGGAACTAGCTCATTTTTGATTTTCGAACCGCCATCCGGTTCTGATGCTAGGGCCGCGGTTGAAGTCTGAGGAGTGCAGCTGGGGACGCCTAGGTCAACGGTTCTGGTCGGTCTGAGGGAATTACCTGGACTGGAAAGAGCGCACTGCTTGGCAGAATCAAACTCCCACCGCGGGCAGCAACTAGAGGATGGAGTTTCCGAGGGTGGAGAGACCTGCTAGACCCATGAACTTTGAAAAGAAAATATGCACTGTAATGGCAGGGAGACGATCTCTAGTATTAAGCATCTCAATGTTGTGTAGTATAATAATGTTTTTAACTGGCTATGCTCTGTCCATTTTTCGAGTTCCATTCATGCCCAACACCCAGCTCACACCTCCTCCTACTGTTCCTACACACTCCTTCCATCCACTACCTGAACACGAGTCCGCCAGAAGACTAGAATTTGTAAATAATTCATTTGTCCTACTCCTACACCAGCACCAATCTGTCATGAACACTACGAACTGTTGGATATGCGGACTCATGCCACACACAACCGATAAGGGTATCCCTTACTTCGTCCTGCCATTCAGCTATTCCGGTTCTTTGTGGGCTTTCCAGACCATGTTCCTGTTCTCCCTTGAACCATACGTTCGAGGGGAAAACTCAAATAACAAGGCACTAGTGGCAGGAATCAAAAATATGAGTAGAGATATTGACACGGTCAGAGCAACTCCCAAGGATGAGTTTACCCCATACAGTAGGTGGAACATCACCAAGTATGGGATTTCCTTAAGTGAGAGCCAGAAATCGAAGAAATCCTCCTCAGTTTGGGTAGTACCCCACCGAGGTCACCTATGTCTGCAAGGTATTCGCAGGGATCCCAAAGCACAGTTGGGGAAGAGCGTTTGCACAGAAACTTACGTGTTTGCATCCCGAACTTCCCCTCCATTCTTGGCGGCTAAGGGTACATACTTCGTCTGCCATGACAAGACATACACTTGGTTGCCCCCTGACTTCTCGGGCACATGTTTTATCTCGTTTCTGCTGCCACCCACCTATACGGCCGGGGCAGATTACCATCGGACAAGGACAGTTAGGGGTGTCGTGAGTCAAGACGACACTGCGGGTCAAGAATTTGGGGACTTCGCAAAGGGTTTTCTCCCCTTTTGGGGGCCTATGGTGAACAGCAGGAACATTCGCCAGCTAACAAGGATAGTTGAATCCGCCGTGACCGAAACGGCCGGTGCCCTTAGTAATTTGACAGCCGAGCTCCAGTCGGACCGGCTCATGACTCTTCAGAACCGGGTTGCCCTAGATCTCATACTTGCAGACCGTGGTGGTGTATGTAGGGTGATCCAATCCAGTTGCTGCATTTTCATCCCTGATAATGCTCCAACAGTGTACCAGGCCATCTCCAAACTACACAAAATCTCCGATTCCCTTCATGTGGATAGAGGGGATTGGTCTCTGCTAGGGTGGTTCTGGGAACTGATCTCTGCCTGGGGATGGAAAACCCTGATCTTCATTGGGATGATCTTAGCCGTTCTGTTTATGTTCTGCCTGTTTGTACAGTGCGCTTCTGCAATATGTGGCCTCTGTGCTACTTCATGTGTAAGGAAGCCTGTGTCAAGGGACGAATTGAGCAACAGAATGATGCTACAGCAGCATCTCCATGAATTCATCAATACAGATTTGGACTCAGATTAGCATGAGTTATTGCCTTATATGAGGGCAAAAGGAGGGTCTGTGGTTCTGAAATTCTGGACCCTGCTGTAATACCGGTATCAGGGTCCAACACTCGTGTCACAAAATATCGTCGTACCATGACGAATTTGGTATCGGCAGACCGGTAATGATTAGGACACTATCCCTGTGCATTTGCGTCATGATTGAGCAATGCTAACACCCTTAAATCATGGTTTCCGTTCCGAACCCTCGGACTCCATTTCGTGAACGGCATCCATCTTATGACTTGCCCTCATATAGTCAATTGATTAAGACCGAGCTCGATCTGAAAGGACACGTCCACCGTAGCTGACTTCCCCATGACCTGGCCAAACTGACTCCACTGCCTCCAGCCAAACCTGTTCGGGCAGCCCCTCGCCCAGTGGCCGAATGAGATAGCATCAATACATAACATGCCATAAACCATTCACCACCTACAGACCATGTTTTCTACACACATACACCTGTCCATGTTTCTTGTTTATGGCCAGTTTTATGACAAGGAGGTGCCCTGTTTTATTGAGGTTTCATCGATATCTGATTGTAATTCCGGGCTGGGCTGGGTCATCTATCACAAACTGGACATCTAAAATATAGGTTGGCCGTCGTGACTTCGCTCTTTGCTTTATTGTGTAAATATGTCTATGACCATATCGTAAACTCAAGAATTCTTGCCTGAAGTGCAATATTTTGTATAAAAGGAGAAGGCTGGTTCTGTAAAAACGAACAGTCTCCTGGGAACTTACAGCCCGTGCTGTTGTAATTCTAGGACGCTTGTTACTTGGTTGCAGCCAATAAAACTCGATCTCTGACTTCACCTAGAAGACTCTGTGTTTCTGTGGTCCGGAACAGGGAGAACTCAGAGGTCCCCGGGTGTTACCCCTGGCACCACCGGGTTCCTAAAAACCCGGCACCTCAGAGGTGGCAAAAATCAAAGGGGGAAATGAGAAAAAGATTTGATGTGGGGGCAAAAAAAGGGTCCCGTAGGACAAATAAAAATTTTCGATTTTCGCGGGGGGAGCGCCCGGTACGCATACCGGGGAGCGTACCATGGAGAAAAAAGATTGACACTTTTTTTTAAAAAAAATAGAATTTTTTTATAAATTGGAGGTAGTTCTGAAAATAACTTTTTTTGTTTTTGTTGTTTTATATTTTTTTTATACTTTTTAAAACGATTTTATATTTTTTTGGGATTTTTTTCAGGGGAATAACAAAAACAGGGATTCAAAAACTGCTCAACAGGAGCAAAAAAATGTGAAAATTTAGGGTCTGGGAGAGCAGCGGTGTTCCTGTCTCTTTATAGCAATGAGTTCAACGCTCTGCTCCCCATAACAGAGCAGTTCGTCACAGTCCACGCATAGAAATTTAATGCCTGCAAAGACCGGCTGTACGTTAGGGACCATTCCTTCACGTGTTGTTCCTGAAGGTGTTGCTCCACCAGTGGAGGTGCTGCCGCCATCTCTTGGAAAATTCTGTGCCAGCTCCCGGACACTCTCCCTGGAATAATTATTTGGGTGTCTTCTTTTGACATGCCTAATGCCCTTGGGCGCTTACGTTGCGCGATCGTATACGCTCGGGCGCTTACGCGGTGCGTCATAAGACGCATCTCGCGGCTACTCGATACGTGTCTTATGGCGCAAGGCGTGGCATGGCGGCTACGCGATACGTCACGATGGGGTTTTCGTTCGCGGCAATAGCGCTATCGGGACGCTCACCGGTACGTGCCCCGGGGCGCGCCGTAACATTCCGCTTACCGGTGCGTTCATTATATAAAAAATAACATATTTATACAATATAAAATTCGTTTAAAAATGTTACACTTTTTATACCTATAAATATTTGCTATTACAAAACCATTGAAATTCACTGAAAAAAACATAGGTTTCACACCAGTTATAGTTAGGAATTAGCATTAAAAAAACCTATTAAATTCACTGAAAAAACCATAGGTTTCACACCAGTTATAGTTACCTGGAAATTTTACTGACATAAAACCATTGAAATTACACGTTATAGTTAGTTGGACTCACTATAACTTACGCGTGCAATGCACTGCTGATGACGTCACATATTACATCACTCATGACATGGTCATCTGTAAAATGTACACCACCTCTCCTATAGATGCCATCCATATTGAAACGCAGATTGCTGTTGTAAATGGACCCCATTCTATAGTCTCGGAGAAAAGCAGAAACAGATTTATTCACGTTTCCTAGATTTCTCAATCTGTGGACAAAATTGATTGGACCAGTTCCATTTCTGTCTTTGGCATATGTTAGAATACACAAAGACAGTTTGGGGGAAAGTGACATCAGTTCTGTAAAGGTGTCCTTAATAAACATTTCCAAACCTACCCCAGTCAAAGTGCCTAGGTCATTGCCACCACAGTGCACAATTATAAGGTCAGGATGTTGGAGATGTAAAAAGGATTTCATCAATGGCATCAATTGGTGCCACTTTATCCCTCTCTGTCCAATCCATTTAATGTCTACGTTTGGTAAACCTAGGTCTTTGTGAATTCCTTTCTGTTCTGCGTACCTTTGGCTCCAGAAAATATAGCTGTTTCCCACAATCCACACTCTAAGCATCTTGAATAGAGGTCCGGATGTATTTAGATGGTGTCTGTAAATGAAATGGCAGTTTGAAAAGTAAGATTTTTCTGATATGGTGGATAAGATGCAGTTTTGAAAAAAGAAAAGAAATGATTGGTTGTTGGAAAACATTTTACACAGAAAACTAGGGTGCAATTTTCTGTTTTTTAAAAGCCAGATATTTATTGGTTAACAAAAACTGATAGAAAAGAACGTTACTTAAGATAAGCTGGTATTTTGAAAAGTCAAGCACACTTGCTGTTTTGATTTGCAACATTGTTTGATGAACTTTTCACCTGTATGCTCAGTTAAGTGTTCCCTGAAGTGTTTCTATGGTAACAGGCAGAATGGGGGTAGGGTTGAAAGTTTTGTCAGTTGGAAAGGGTTCAAAAGTTCAAGCAATAGAAATATGTGTTTCCTCTTGATTTAATGTGGGAATAAATGTGATTTGTTATTTATTTGTATATGTGTGTAGATTGAGTGGAAAACTTTTTTATTTGCCATCGGACTTCTTGACCCCCTAGGCCTGCTCTGGCTGTCCTACAAGGACCCTCAAGGCCTAAAAATTATTATTATTATTTTTTTTTAAATCGCGTGATACGCGTACGCCGTGAAAAAGAAAATAAAACAAAGGTCACTTTCATGGTTAGCCCCCAGGGGAGCCAAGTCCCGGGGGCAAAGTGTTTATTGTAGTGGGGGCCAGAGGGGCCCCCCAGACCGCCACCCCCCCACACGCCCCGGGTAACGCCACCTCCCCGGGGTATTACATTTTTAAAATGGTGGGTCCATCACGGATCCCCCAGCCCCGTGGGCCACCATCCCCGGGGCTTTTAAATTTTGGGAGGGGGCAGAGTGGCCCTCCTCCTGGAGCCTTGTAATGGCCCTGGGGACCGCAACCCCCCAGGGCCGGCTCCGTCAGTGTCCCGGGGTGCCTACACCGGAGACACTGTAGTTTGGTATGGTAGGGCGGGAGCTACGCGGCTACCGCCCTACCATAGCTAACTGCTTTGGATCTCTTCCAAAAACCAATGCCGATTGCTTTTCTACATGGGGAGCAGCATGTTAGCTGCTCCCTATGCAGAAAAGCAATGCTGGCTCCTGAAGGACGCGGGGAGCCGGCTGGGACTGTTTGGGCATTGGGGCTCCCCCCACGGTCCCCAATGTTTTATATGAGCCCTGGGGGATTGGGTCCCCGGGGATAATAAAAATTAGTGTTAGGGTCTATTAGTTTTTTTACGGTAAAATTAGAGTACGCGTACCATGCACAGCCATACCACGTATGCTGCGAGGTTTCTAAGTCGTCCCGTACGTGTACCTTACCAAGAAAAAAAAAAAAGAAAAAATATATCTTTTTCAGATACCTATTATGTGTTTAGATGTTGGTTGGTTTTAACAAGATACTTTCTCTTTATTGGTACTTATAAGTAAATACCTAAGCAGAGTCTAAACTTGTTGAGGAGGAGTGTTTTACAGTGTGCTGAACTTTTTACTTCTGTGGTCAGTTTAGTTTTGCATGATTCGTTAGTATGGTAACAGCACAAAACAAATTGGAGGTAGGGTTCAAAGTTATGTCAGTTGGAAAGGGTTCAAATGTTCAACCAATAGAAATGTGTGTTTGGTTTTGAATTAATGTGGGAAGCAATTTGATTTGTTATAACATGTACATATTTGTAAATTGAGAGGGAAAGTGTGCCATTTTCTGGTTTTGCTAAGAACACTGAAGTAGAGAGACTCTGTATAAGAATATCTGCTGTGTGACTGGCATTCTTTTAAATCTACAAATCAATTTGAAAGGCGAGTTGATAACTTGTAAGGGAATGTATGTGGTGCATTTTGTTTTTAGTAAGAGTAATGTGTTTATCCGTTTAAAGTGTGTAGAATCACATTCTGAGTTTGTCTGCATTTGTATAACCATTGTGATAAAACCATTTGGTAAGTTAATGTATTTTCCAGTCAGTATATATACACTACTGAAAACTCTCTGGGGCAGATTTACAAGCCTCTTGTGCGTCTTTGTGCTGCCATTGCGTCACTTTTTTGATGCAATGTAGGCACAAATAATGCAGCAATTGCTTATGTATTTGCAAAATGAGTCATGGTTGTGCACTGAAATGTAGTAGATATATACATGTAATGTGTGCAGTCACTTTACAGTTTCTAGATTAGTAAATGTCTTTTGGTAAAAAAAAAATGTCTAGAATCACACTGTGCGTCTGTGTGCATTTAGGAATTATTCTGAGTGAAGCATTTTTGCATGTTTTTTGTTTGCAGACACATGAGTGCTTAAATACCTATCCTTTTTTGAAGTTTTGATAGAATTAGAAACTAGTTATTGTTTTTGTATTTGCAATATGACTCATGGTTGTACAGTAAAATGCAGTATTTATATTTCTGGAATGTGTGCAGTCATATTAGATCTTCAAGAGTAATTAATAGTGTTGCTTGTCTAGAATTAGACTTGTGTTTCAAATCTACAATTTCCCAGTTAGCATATATACACTGCTGCATACACTCTGGGGCAAATTTACAAGCCCCTTGTGCTTCTCTGTTGTTCTACTGTGTCACTTTTTAGATGTAATGTTGGCGCCAATAATGAGGTAAATTGCTTATGTATTTGCAAAATGAATCAGGATTGTATAGTAAAATGCAGCAGTCCTATATATATAGAATGTGTTTAGTCACTTTACAGTTTCTAGACTAGTAAATGTGTTTTGATAAAATGCAAGGTCTAATATTTTTTGTCTAGAATCACATTGTGTGTCTGTGTGCATTTAGGAATTATTCTGAGTGAAGCATTTTTGTATGTTTTGTGTTTGCAGACACATAAGTGCTTACAAATTATCCTTTTTTCAAATTTTGCTAGAATTAGAAATTACTTTTTGCCTTTGTATTTGGAAAATGACTCATGGTTGTACAGTAAAATGCAGTATTTTTATTTCTGGAATGTGTGTAGTCATATTAGCTCTTCACGAGTAATTTATAGTGTTGCTTGTCTAGAATCAGACTTGTGTTTCAAATCTACAATTCCCTAGTCAGTATACATACACTGCTGCAAACACCCTGGGGCAGATTTACAAGCACCTTGTGCCTCTTTATGGTTGTATTGTGTCACTTTTTTGATGTAATGTTGGTGCAAATAGTGCAGCAAATTGCTTATTTATTTGCAAAATGAGTTAGAGTTGTATAGTAAAATGTAGAAGTTAGATATATAGTAGGCACTACGGTATGGACTGCTTCAAACTCCTATGCACTATGCATGCAGTCTTCTATGCACCTGCAAACTTGTCTTTTATACCTTCAATTCCACAGTCTGTATCCTTACACTTCCAGCAAACACTCTGTCACTGCTGTTTCAGTATTCTAGTGAGCCATTCAGCAGTATGTTCTTATCTATGCACTGTGCTAAAACTGAAGCAGTTATAAATTCAGTCAGGCACTCTCCTTGCAGAACTGTAAAAATTCAGTCAGTACCCAAGTAGTCACTGTATCTGCAACAAAAAAGAAAACCAAGGCAAAAAACAAAAATGATGGGAAATCATGCTCTAAAGAAACACTGTATAGGAAAAGGAGGAAATTAGAAAAAGAATGTTTTACAATAGAGTTGTTTTAAACTTAATGAAGGATATGAAGAAATGTTAAAAGAAATCAGCATTTTATAAGAAGTAGAAACATATTGAAAGTATTGTTGAGAAGTCATTTGAATTGAAATAGATAAACCAATCAATTTAATGAAGGCTAAAAGTAAGTGGAGAAGACTAATTATTAGAACACATTTTTGTGATTTTTTTTGGGTGAATGGAAACATAGTTCAAGGTGTGAGCCTTTTTTTAATGAAGAGAGAAATTTTCAGAGTAATGATTTGTTGCATGCAGTTGCCACCAGTGGTCGAGCTTATGAGGTTAGAAATGGTTGTCCTATTGAGAAAGAGAAAATTGTTCCCAGAAATGCAGAAGAGGTGTTAGCTGATGAAGTTTTAGGGAGACGTCCTAAAGCTCCAGTGTGCACTTGGAATTGCAGGTGTAATTATAGTGTACGGCAGGAATCTATTGATTTTTTACCCAATTTCTTATGTGAGTATACAAAGAAAAGTTTTAAACAAAAGATTAAGATGTTGCAAGGATTAGACCCTTGCAGAGTGAGAGAAAATACTGGTTTCCCAGGTCATTCTCTGGCTTGTCTTTCTAAAAAAGTATGTTGAAGTGTTTTTCACCATTTCAGGATGTTAGCAGTACATCACACTCAAATGAGGAAATTAGTCAGAACATTCTATTATGCAAAAATTCCAGGACTAATGTTAAAAAAGTTGAACAGTGCTCTTTTGCGTGGAACTGTATCAGATGTAATGAACGTTTGTGAAGAAATTGAGGTTAGTTACTTTGGTCCTGAGGAAGACAGTGCAGAAACTGATACATTAATAGAAGGAAAGGTGGAAGAGAATGTACAACATTCTAGAACAGAAATTATTGAGCAACAAATTACGAACTTTCAGGTGATTTCAGGTGAAAGGCCAAATTATTCTTGTATTTGTTGTCGACGAACTCATAAAAATCAGACTAGGACTGTTGATCTGTATTCAAAAAAAGAAAGAGAAAATAATAATGAGTGGAAGGAATTTGCAACTTATTTGTTGGTAGAGAATTGTTTTGATTTGGGTTTTGATCAACGTATTTGTAAATATTGTTATAGAACAAAATGCCTGCTAGAGCTGTGCATAATAATCTTGAGTTGGTAAATATGAATTCTGAACTGATGGATTTAAATACCTATGAGTCTATTCTTAGTCAATGTGTGAATCCCTTTCAGGCTATTGTTCGTATGGAGGGAAGACAGGGAAATTGCCTCCTTCAGATTTACAAAGAGGATTAAAGGGAGGAGTTGTATATTTGCCTCTAGATATAAAGAAAAATAATGAAACAATTGGTCTACAAAATGTAGAAGATGAACCTTTAGTTATTCTTGTTAATGGCGTTCCTGCTAAGAGTAAGAAAATCTGGCAAGCATTAGTAGATGTTAGGAAAGTTAAAAAAGCCACGTTGTATCTGGTGAAAAATAATCAGTACTATAAATATATGTATTTGGGAGAAGAAGAAATAACTGTAGAAGAAGATACTGAAAAAGTGGACATGTCCAGAACTGAAGAAATGTATGAACATTACAGTGTTCATCCACTTCATTCCAAAGAAATGATGGGGTGCCACTCGTAGTGGCTTCTTGCTGACATTGGACTTTGGGGCAGTTTGTAAATGGACGGGACTGCGAGGATCAGCAGCCCGTGTTTCCCCGCAGCTGTGTGCCTCTTACCGCCCTCCCACGCCGGGACCTCATAAGCCTCTCGCGGCCCCCGCTCCGCGGGAGCCGCTCGTAGTGGCTTCTTTCTGACATTGGACTTTGGGGCAGTTTGTAAACGGACGGGACTGCGAGGACCAGCAGCCCGTGTTTCCCCGTAGCTGTGTACCTCTTCCCGCCCTCCCACGCCGGGACCTCATAAGCCTCTCGCGGCCCCCGCTCCGCGGGAGTCGCTCGTAGTGGCTTCTTGCTGACATTGGACTTTGGGGCAGTTTGTAAACGGACGGGACTGCGAGGATCAGCAGCCCGTGTTTTCGCGCAGCTGTGTGCCTCTTCCCGCCCTCCCACGCCGGGACCTCATAAGACTCTCGCGGCCCCCGCTCCGCGGGAGCCGCTCGTAGTGGCTTCTTTCTGACATTGGACTTTGGGGCAGTTTGTAAACGGACGGGACTGCGAGGACCAGCAATCCGTGTTTCCCCGCTGCTGTGTGCCTCTTCCCGCCCCTCCCACTTGCTGGTATATCTCTGTGCACGCACCCCGCTTCACGAAATGCGCGCAGGCGAAGCCCGGGCCAAGGGCGGGCCCGTTTAAGCCTGTTGTAGCCCGAAGGAAACCGGACCGGGCCATTCCCGAGGTGGAGTAGGCTCTCTGTAAGTCCTCACCTACTATTGTATTTATCGCTGGGGAAATGTCTGGGCGGGAAAGGAGGAACAAGGCACTGACTTCGGGTGGCTATGTAGCAGGGACATTGGACAATTTTATCATCAGAGCCAACTCATTGCTGGATCATGAAATAACCTTGATGGAGCGCCGGCTTACCCATCACATTGCTAAAGCAAAGAGATCCTCACTGGGTCATATAGCGAACGCACGCACACCGGAGCAAAGATCGAATTCGCTGGCAATCGACGCCCAGGAATTCCGTGCGAATTCACAAACCACCAAGACTACACGGTTTATGGGTACTTTAGTATTATCTGGCGAAACACTGCTATCACCTATAGCCGAGACAAACCCAGTAGTAAACCCGGCTAACAATGTGGTAGTCGATAGTCCAGAAAGGCCCAACACCCGACAGTTACGGGGGAATCGTGAGGGGGTGGTACCTAAGAGGAAGCGTGGTGTCCAAACATTTGGTGGGAGGAAGTCAAAGCATGCCAAACATTCTAACAACTCTGACCCTGTGGGTGTGGGTAAGGTCATGGAGGTTCCTACAGTAACCTTTGCATCAGATACCACTCCAGTATCAACCTCACCAATTCCAATTCTACGTGAAGAAAACATCAGTATTATAACACCTACAGGGGAGGACTTACCCACCCAAAAAATGGTTGCCCTCCTGAGGTCTCTACTTAACCCACTGGAAGCTAGACTCTCCCAGATAGAGATTAGGCTAATAAAAATTGAAAACGCAAACGCAGCCATTGCTGATTGACAAAAAACTAATAAGACTATGTGGGGTGGCGGGCAGATTAATAAGGCCCAGAGGGGAGCAACGTCACAAAATCTTATTCTTCCATCGTCTCCGGCATATATATTAGAGACTACCCCCAATCAGAACCCACTTCCTGCTCCTTGTGACAATGCCCCAATAAAGGCCAAAAAGGTTAAGCCCAATGAGCCATACGAATCCCAAGTGGGGAGTGTCCCAACTAAGAAACTCAGAAATGGTCTACCCCCAGACTCAAGCCCCTACGCAGTGGTCCTATCTGGGGTTCCAGAGTTAAATGATTCGACTAGGGAATCCTTTGTGTAATTAAAAAAATTAAGTTGCTGACTGGCTGAATAAAAATAGACCGTTCCCAAGCCATTTGTAGAGAGATTTTGATGGTTTGTAGGGTGTCCTGGGTGGGTCACAGGCCAAAAAACATCAATGGCGACTGCATTTTGGTTAACTTTAGGGACCCAAGGACTGTAGCCCATATATGTGACTGGTCGTATTGTGACCCTGGAACAGCCGTACAGCCACTTCCACTATCTTACTTTTATCCACCTGGTGCTTTGCGTTACAACCCAGTGACGGAGACAGATTGGGTGAGAGTGGAAGCTAGAGGGGTGGGTAGGACAAACAGGGACAGGTTAGATCAGCCCCATTTATCTACCTATTTTCTGACTTATAATCGCTACAGTAGCTTGGATATGGTTGATTGACTGCAGCACAAGCAAGGGGACTCTACGGGACCCCGGCAAGTAGCTGGAGTCAGCAACTTAGTGATTGTATCCAGTGGGAGTACCATAAGTAACCAAGGAGATAGGAACGTGGGCCGTAGCTTGGAAATCATTAAGTCCCTAGTCCTGCAGGTCCATCTATCCCCCCTACTACAGGCCTGTCCAATCCGGTTCAAGGCTCTAACATGGTAGCCAACTTACTAGGTTCTTCAACTGCTGCAATACTATACGAAACAGGTCTTTGGGCTGTGGAAGGCTGCTATCCAAGTAGCGGCAACCTAGGCATTTTATCAATACCCTCTTGGAATCTAGCAGGTCTGCCCAATAAAATGGCTTGTCCGGAGTGGGGATCCTTCATAGACAAAAATGATGTATGTCTCTTTCAGGAGACTTGGGCCAGAGAGGACCTAATACGTGCGGGTTTTGCCTCATTTAATGTGCCGGCACGCAGGGGGGGGGGGGGGGGGGGGGGGGGGAGGGACATCCGTCAGGGGGTCTTACAATCTGGGTGGGTTCCTACCTGGGATGCAAGTCTAAGTCATTGAATACTCACTCTGACTATGTCCAATGCATAGTTCTAGAGTGGCCTAACGCTTTTAAGCTTGCTCTGGTCAATGTATATTCTCGACCGGTTAGCATAACTAGTGATTCGAGAACCATCGAGGAGCTGTCCCTGTTTCTAAACACCATTACTAGTGACACTTATCTTTTGGTAGGGGGTGATCTGAACTGCCACTTTGAGCAACTAGCAGGAATGAGGGAGGGCGCATCCTTGGAAGAGGATGACTATTGGTCTATGCCACTGACCCAGGTGCCCTCGCCAACGTCATGGTCTCCCCTAGCCATTCAGATTACGGCATTAACTCTCAATCACTCAATTAGGGCTTGCAATGGTTGCATGTCTTCGGACATGCCATCCAAGTGCACCTTTAATAAGCCCGGACAAGAGTCACGGCTGGATTACATACTAGTCGAAACTAGGCTATGGCCCAGGGTTATTGATTTTAGGGTTACTGCAAGAGCTGATAGTGACCACAACGCACTAATTCTGGAACTCACTTCCCCGGAACTACCAAAGACAATATGAATGGCTCTGCTGACCCTGATACTAGGATCATTCTATCTAATGATAGACACAGAGTCAGATGGGATAAACTAGTAGCACACCCAGAAGATGTTTGCAAACTATACTCACGGATAGTGCCCGTATTTGAAGAGGTTTGTGGCTTAACCACACAACCTTCTCCCCTAGACTTTCATATTAAACTTCAGGCACTTTATATTGATTTAGCAAGCACCTTAGCAGAGGTACTTAACCCCAGGGTGACCAAACGGAATAACAGGGGTCAAACAAGCTCATGGTACAACGCAGCCTGTAGAAAGGCTAAAACAGAGCTAATACTAGCTTTGAAGCAGAATAATAACAAACTACAAATCCAAGCCAGGAGAACAGAATACAAGCGGCTGATTAAGTGAGCTAGGCAGAGTGGGACCATGACAAGTGGATTAACCTAACCGCCGCCCTTGATGCCAGAGACTCTCGTAAATTTTGGTCTATTGTCAATACAGGTTCTGGTGAGCCGGTATTGGCCATTGAACCAAACATAGCAGCCGAAGTGTGGGAAGAGCATGTCCGTGCCTTGTACTCAGCGGACGATGGTACGGTAGTCGGGGATATAGAACTGATGCTGTTATCACCTACCCCGCAGCTTGAGGTGGCCGACTTAACAACGGAGGAGGTCTGCAATGCGATAGCTAAACTTATGGTTGGTAAAGCCCCCAGTTTGGAAAAACTCCCGGGAGAACTCTTCAAACACGAACTAAAGATATGGGGTCCTTATTTACAGATCATGTTTAATGCAGGCCTGAGAGGAATGGCGGTACCCTGTACTTGGCCGGGCGCAGAGATAGTCCCTATATTTAAGAAGGGTTCCCCTCTGCTTCCAGCCAACTACAGGCCTATTAGCCTTAGAGATGTGCCGCAGAAGATCTTTGCAAGGCTAATTCTAGATCACCTGCAGGACTGGATAGAGGACCATTCAATTCTTAGCCCATATCAGGCAGGGTTTAGGAAAAACACATCTACCATGGACCAAATTTTTTGTCTGACTATATTATTTTGGAAAACTGTCAGGATAGAGGGTGGCAGCCTCTACATGGTGTTTGTGGAACTACACGCTGCCTTTGATTTGGTCCCACGGGGGAAACTATGGTCTGTGCTACTTGAGCTGAGCATACCACCTCAACTCTTGAACATGCGGATGAGGCTTCATGAGGCAGATTTTGCACGGGTTAGGTGCGGGAAGAATGGGGCACTATCATCTAGATTCCCTGTTGACAGGGGGGTAAGGCAGGGGTGTGTCTTGGCACCTACTCTGTTCTGCCTCTATGTCAACGGGGTAATCGCCCATTTTAACGGCGTGCTGAACACCGATGCCCCAAAGCTGGCAGGTAGTAGGGTGCCTGCGATTATGTTCGCAGATGACACCCTCTTGCTGTCCAAATCTCCAATGGAGATACAGCGCGTATTGGACGGACTTGAGGCATTTTGTGGCGGGCGGGGTTTGGAGATAAATGCTCTCAAAACCAAATTCATGATCTTCAACTCCCCCGCCACCACTCGTCCGAAACCCAGCATAGGCACAACTAGATTGGAAAGGGTCCAGATTTTCGAATATCTGGGGGTAACCATAAATGAGAGCATGACGTGGGCCCCCCAGCAAATTAAGTCCCAACTGAAACTGGCCCAACTTGCAGGGGGTTTCCTCAAGCTCTCTAATACGTCGACCATTAAACCTATTGGTCCACCCTTGGAAATGTATAAAATGAAAGCAAGGGGGGGCGGTCATGTACAGTGGCGAACTCTGGGGCTACTCATGTAGGACTGAGATCAGTAAAACTGAAAATAAATTTTTAAGGCAATTACTGGCCCTGCCACCTAGTACTCCCCTCCTACCCCTGAGGTTTAACTTGGGTCTTAGACCGATAGATGAGGAATTAGGTCTTAAACCCCTAAGGTTCTGGCGTAGGCTCTGGACAATACTCGAGCTTCTAAATTATAGGCTGGAACTCAAAGAAATACTAAGTCTACCTAATGCAGGGAAGATTCCGTGGCTCATGTGCATTAAGAATGAATGTGGGAGGCTGGGAGTACCTCCACTGTGGTCTGATCCCGAGTCTGGCTGCAATGCGGTCTCCCGCAAGCCCTTATCGAGATTGTTACACAACGGTAAACTTACTGCTGCTCTTCACAATCCCCAAGTTGGCACCCTAACCGACTCCTTTTTAAGGGTCAAATATTTCTATCATTTTGAGTGTGTCATGGATGACATGTACCCTATTTTAGCTAGGAAACTGTATCTACAATGTAGATATGGTACTCTACCGATTAGAGCCTTTACTAGTAGATGGTTCCCATCCTCCCCAAAAATCTGCCCTGGCTGTAACTGTGAATTAGAAAATGATCTACATGTTCTCTTTTGTCCAGCATACTGTAAGACCAGGAGATATTGGCTCATACCCCTGTGCAAGAACTTGGGTTTTTCATATTGCATGCAAGCTCTTAGAATACTTAAAACAGAGTTATCCAGACCCATTGTATTTGCCGTCTCACAATTTCTCGCAGCTATGTGGTATAAGCGTAGGCTTTTGATTACTACTGCATAAAATTGTGTATAGTAGCTAACTGTAGGCTTCAAATGAACTAAGGGACATACTGCAAGTTTTATGTTTTTATGTTATAATATCTATGGTCTATTTTAAAAAACTACCTTTTAGCACTGGTATTAACTTTTATGTATGTCAAATTAATTTATGTGTCATCCGTGTACATTGTATTTTAAACATGTTTTGATCTTCTTTTATGGCTGTAACTGCCGAAATAAAGATTTATGAATGAATGATGGGGAATACTATTGATTTATTCCAAATGAAAGAAGCAAAGGGAAGTCCCATGAGTGTATGGGAAGAAAGCTTGGAAGCGTGTTGTATCCCTCAGTTGTTTCCAACAGGAAAAGGAGGATGATATGATGAATGACCTGTGCAGGTTCCAGCATCTGAATACCGGACATCAAGATTGTATGCAGAAGATCCAAGATTTCGACAATGTATTCCGTATTTGTTTAATCTTTTGTTTGAGAGTGACTTGTCCGGACTTTCTTATGCAGTCAACCATATATTGAAAACAGGTGTACATCTGCAAAATGTTTCGGCAAAGGAATCTATGGATAAAGTACAGCAGAAAGATAATGTTTTGGAATCTCAGCTTAATAATCTCATGGCATGTCAGTGTGGTACTAATGAGTACTGGTACCGTCGTCATGGAGAACTTAAATGTATGCTAAGGAACTTAGGAACTCCTACATGGTTCCTTACTCTAAGCTGTGCTGCATATGCTTGGGATGATTTACTTCAATTTCTTGGAGAGGCAAATCCAAATATAGTAAATATCGAATACAAGACACCTGGAGAATTGTGCTCTTTGGATCCATTAATGTATGCAGATATTTCAATCATAGATTTGAAGCTATGATGTCTTTTATCACCAATAAAAAAAATCCTCCTCCTGGAGAAAGAAGTATCGAGCAAGAGGTGCTCCTCACATACATATGCTAATATGGATCAAAGATGCCCCCAAATTCGCAACAGATTTGGATGATACTGTGCTGTCTTTTATTGAAGAATATGCTACATGTGCTATACCTAAAAGCACAGAAGAAAAGAACTTAAGACAAAAAGTCTTACGATTCCAAAGCCATCATTGAGGGAAATACTGTAGTCGAAAGTACAAATCTAAGGACAAGTTCTACACCAAATGTCGCTCTGGATTTCCACGTCCTGTAATATCGAAAGGAAGAGTGAACAATTGTATGTCATCTTTGCGACATAGTATCACAAGAAAGTCTAAAAAAAACCTACAACTTAAGAAGAAATGAACAGTCAAAATATATAAATGACTACAACCCAGTTATTTTGTCCATGTGGAATGCTAACCTGGATATTCAGTACGTTGCGGACAATTCCATTGCTGTTGCTCGATATGTAACATCCTACATAACAAAATCAGAAAAGACAGAATTGAAGGAAATGTGGGAAGAGATTTCCAATGAGAAGAGTCTAAGTAAGAAGTTATACAGTTACAGTTTGAAGATGTTATCTGATCGAGAAATTGGAGCATATGAATGCTCAGATCGCTTATCATCTGAAAGTCTATACTCCAAATCTAGAAGAATCATTTGGGTGAGTCTAGGTCTTGCTACAACTCGAAATCGAGTACTTAAATCTGTATAAGAAATTTAATATTTAGCTGAAAAAGAGCCAGAAAGTACAGATATTGTGAAAACAAATATGTTGGATACATATTATCCAAATAGAAGTCATCATCTTGAGAACATTTGTCTCTATGAAGTGCTGAAAAACTATATTTTTAAACGGAATGTTACAGCAAACATCAATAATGGTATATATGCTGTGATTGATTCTGAAGGATGTTTGGTGAAACAAAGAAAAGGACATTTGATTAATCACCATAAATTGAGTTGCGATACTCCTGACAAAAGGGAATTTTACTATTTAGCTTTTTTGCAACTCTCAAGCCGTGGCGTTCAGAATTGGAATTACTTGGAGATTTTTGGAGCTACTAAGATTCGTTCAACGCAACTAAAGATACTATAGAATGTCCTGTTTTTGCTAATTATGTGAAAATGTTGAACAATGAAATTGAGCAAGAAGCTACAATTGCAGCTGAGATTGCTAGAGACAGTTCTCAAGACAGTCAAACTTCTGCTCTGTTGAGTTAGGATCCCCTAGGAGAACCAATTGTTCAAAATGAAGCAGCAACTGCCATGGATGAGGTGGAAACAGCAATGTATCAAGCTCAAGAACAAACTTAGAAAACTTGGAAAAACAACTAAATGTTGAGCAAAAACAAATATATGACCAAGTAAGAGAACATATGGACCATGGATTACTACATGAAAAGAAAGAGTGTTCATGCTCGTCATTTCAACCTATCCGAATGTACGTGTGTGGACAAGCTGGAACAGGAAAAAGTTTTTTAATTAAAGTAATTACAAATTATCTACAGAAAACAACTGAGTCGCATTTGTCTTGTGTTGTCACTGCTCCAACTGGGTTGGCAGTACACAATAATAAAGGAATTACTTTACATCGTTTAGTAATGCTGCCAGTAGAGCATGACAACAAATTGGAATACCACAAGCTATCTGGAGAAGCTTGTTGTGAAGTTTCAAGAGCCTTGAAGAAAATGAAACTTCTTATTATTGATGAGGTAAGCAAATTCTTAAAACAGAGTACGACATGTTATTTGGAGGAAAACACGTCATAGTTTTTGGAGATCTACTACAACTTACTCCTGTAACAGGACAACCAGTATTTAAAACACTTGCGCATGAAGATACCAGAAAGTCTTTGGGTAGCATTGGAAATGTTAACATTCGGTCACATTTTGAATATAAGGAACTTATTACAAATATGCGACAGGCAAATTATGCTGATTAGGGAACTATTCTTCAAGATACTTCCATATAGACACCACTTGAACGCGGCAGTATAACAGAACTGAAATACTGAGGCACACTGCAAACGTAAAACAGTAGAGTTACCAAAACTTGTAATGCTTCAGCTCATTTACTCACATCTACATAATTCTAAACTCTAATTTTCTTTTTTGTTTTGCAGATTACCAATCGGACATCTTTTGGAGTCCATTTAACAATTTGTTTATAATATTGTTTGTTGTTAAAGTTATTTTTCTAGTTGCTTCTAATATAGTTATAATTCAGTTTCGTTTACATTTATTGATTTAATAAAAGTTAATTTAAAAAAACTACATACTTCTTTTATTTTGTGGGGGAGGGGTATGACGGTCCACAATAAAAATAATGTTAAAATACTATAGTAAGATATTCAAGACTAGGATTGAAAACTACTGAGTTCTAAGTAACAGATATAATAAAAATAACGGTGAAAAACTACTAAAATGGCGGTGGACGGAGTACGTAATCAACGTTTGGCGCCTCGTTACTACCTTTCAAATAAATATAGAAAAAATATGAATATTAGTATATTACAAAAGTACAGCAGCGGATGACACACACGACCCGGGAAAAGAAAGCGACAAATTTACTACCTGAAATAAAGAAAGGTTTTCTTGTTCAACTTGAAGAAAAAGAAAAAAAACGTGGGCTTCGAAACGAGGCTGCGCATGCATAGAGTACAACTGCTACACAAAAAAAAACGAAAGTTTTACATACTATCATAGAAATGAAGGGGCATATTATCAACAAAAGGCGATACATTATTGCCGCTTTTATTGGCAGGAAACTTCCGATAAAGCGGTGATAATGGGCTTGATAATAGGCCCTTGTTAATTCCCATAGAAGCCTACGTTTTGGTGTTAACATGGGCTTCTATGGGAAATTACAAGGCTGTTTTATCAAGCCCATTATCGCCGCTTTATCAGCAGTTTCCTGCCGATAAAAGCGTCAATAATGTATCGCCTTTTGTTGATAATATGGCCCATTGCTCATTTTTTTTGACCAGTAAACTTAGGTGCATATTATCAAGGACCGGTGTTACAATTATCGCCGTTTTATTGGCAGGAAACTGCTGATAAAACGGCGATAATGAGCTTGATAATACGGCCTTGTTATTTCCCATAGAAGCCCATGTTAACACCAGAACATAGGCTTCTATGGGAATTAACAAGGACGTATTATCAAGCCCACCCTCCCAACATTAATAAAAAAACCCAGACAATGCAGGTACCCGGAGCTGGAAGGTCATTTTACATATTACTGCCCTAGAAATGTGGCGTTCCCCGTGACGTGTATGGAGAGAGAGAGAGAGACAGCTCAAAACATATTTTTTTTAAAAACACCTGAGGGGTGCCGCTCCCCGAGACTGCCGGGAGTAGGACCGTAACCCCCCCCGCATACTTCAAAATAAAACCAGAGGAGTGCCGTTCCCCAGTGCTCGGAGCACCTTACAAGCCCCCATTATGCAACAAAAATTGCCCCCGTAATTTGCCCCCCCGAGACCGAATGAATAAAACAGACTTCTAATTTTTTTTCACCTTTTCTACATCGTACAAGTACTGCACGAGTACCCCGCCATTTTTTATTTATTTATTTATTTTTTAAATTTTTTTATTAAAGTATTTTGCAGTTATATACAAGGCACGGCATCATTAATACAGAAAGAGCGATGAAACAAAATAAATACATAATATTCATAGACCAAAATAAAAGCCAATCAATAAGTCATCAACAGGCGAGGTACATATTACAGCGAACAAATTATAACAGAAAAAATACTAAAGAGGTTGGGGCATAGTGTACTTTCATATTATGTGCTGTGAATATAATAATTAGGCCGAGTTGTTATTCATTATCTTTAGACAAACCTACATTTCCCACAATTATTCCTCCTTCCATCGTGTTATGGGGTCCCATATTACATTGCCCAATTTCCTTCCTCTTTTTCCCTTCCTTGCATATATCTCTTTCTCCATTTTATACGTTATTAATAACTTAGCCAACCATTTATGAAAAGTAGGTGGTACAGGGTCTATCCATGCGGAAGCTATACATAATCTCATGATAGACATAGCGACAAACAAGAGTTCCCTCCCACAAAAAGGCCGTACATCTTCAACATTCACTCCTAGTAAGATAGTTCCAGGGGTTAATACTATTTCAGTTTCTAGGATTTTGTTTATAAAACATTCGATTTCTTTTTTCAGTAAATCTAACCGGGGGCATAGCGCAAATACATGTTGCAAATCAGCATCCGAGCTTCCACACCTATAGCACGTGATACCCACTAAACCTCCCCATTGTGCTATTTTAGACGGTGTATAATACAAATGATAAAGTGTTTTATAGTGTTGAGCTTGTAATGGTGCTGAACATAATAATGCATTCCCCTTTTCTAGGGAGATACCAAAGCTTTCAGAGCTGATTTTGAGATTATCCTTCCATTTTTCACTCCATTTTTGGTGATCATCTTGTTTTACTTTAATCAATTCAGCATATAATCTTTTAATTGTACAATCCTGCCCCCTTTGAATAATTTCCATAATAGCGTTACGCCTAAATCCCAGAGCGCCACCTTCTTTTTTCAGGAGAAAACTCCTAACTTGGAGATATTTGAAAAATTGTCTAGTTTCTAAATTAAATCTGTCTTGTAAATCTTTAAATTGGAGAACACCCTGATCCCCCTTTATATCTCCAATAGTTCTGATTCCCCTGTTTTCCCACTCTACAATTATAGGTCCCGAGAAGATATCTTGTGGGAGGGTTTGATTGTGTAACAATCTTGTGTATGAGTTATATTTTCCTAGACCAATTTTTTTCGCAAAATTTTTCCAAATTTCAAATGCTGCTATTATTGTCTTAAACTTTGTCTTCTTATAATAACTAGCCTCTGTAAATTTCAGGAAAACATCCTTCGCCTCCATTCCCAAAGTTAATCCATAGATTGCTAATGATCCAAATTTACTCCACTCCTCTGCTCCACGGCACTGTTCACCTCCCATCAAACCAGCCATGTTCTGTAAAGCCGCCGCTAAATAATAAGATTTTAAATCTGGGACTCCCCAGCCTCCCCTTTCTCTCGGCAGTGTCATATATCTAAGAGCCCTTCTCGTTTTGCCTTTTGCCCAAATAAATCTATTTAGTATACTCTCAAGTTTTTTAAATATTTTACTATCAAAAAATAGCGGTATTGCCCTGAATAGATACAAAAATTTCGGGAGAATAATCATTTTTATTATGTTCGACCTTCCCACTATTGACAGATGTAAATTATCCCATCTATCCAGATCTTTCTCCACTTTCTTGATTAAAGGGGTGATATTCCTTTCCACTAAAATTTCCAGATCTGATGTTATGATAACCCCTAGATACAAGCCTTCTTGTACCACACGATTATCTAAACATGGGGTATATACATTTTTTATTATCTGTGTTTTTGATGTATTTAGTTTGTATCCCGATATCTTTCCAAATTTCAATGCCTCAAGTTCAAGATGTTCTATGGTTTCAGATGGGTTTGGAGAGATAACCGCAATGTCATCTGCGTAGGCTAATATTTTACACTGCCCGATGATTGTTGTTACCGGAATTATCAACTCAGATGCCTCTATTCTACGTATGAATGGGTCCAAGTATATAGCGAACAATAGAGGTGAGCAAGGGCACCCCTGTCTAGTCCCTCTTTTTATATGGAATTGACCTGTGTTTCCGCCATTCACACGTAAAGTCGCTACTGGTTCTAAGTAGAGAGTTTGTAAAGCTTTGATGAAGCCTTGTTTAATTCCTATTCTAGCTAGAGCACACCAAAGGTATACCCAGGAGACCCGATCGAATGCTTTTTCTGCATCAAGTAACATCACTGCAATCGGGTCTCCGGTGACTGACGAAACATCAAATAGCGTTATTGCTTTCCGTATGTGGTGTGTTGTTCCTCTCCCTGGTATAAAACCGTGTTGGCAACTGCTAACAATTTTATCTATAACTTTTGCCAACCTTGAAGCCAATGCTTTAGAAAAGATTTTTACGTCTGCATTGAGTAGAGTTATAGGTCTATACGAACCTGGTTCTTCCGGGTTTTTACCTTTTTTTAGTATTACAACCACCTCTGCGCCCCCCCATGATTTAGGTGGTGTTTCGCCCAGCTGTGCCCCTTGCATCACCCTTACTATTTCTTCTTTCAAACAATCCCAAAAGACTTTGTAGAATTCAATAGGAATCTGATCAGGGCCTGCTGCTTTACCAGAAGGTAGGTTCCATATTGCCTCTTTAATTTCTTCTAACTGCAGCTCTCCCTCTAGCCCTTCAGCTTCCTCTTCCTCTATTAGGTCAATTGGAATCTCTCGAAGATACTCCATCATTTCATCCTTATCTTTTAGAGGATCACGACCCTGTAGTTCATCGTCGTATAGCTTCTCATAAAACATCCTAAAGACTTCTCTTATTTTATCCGACTCCGAATGAACCGTTCCTGTAGTATCCCTGATTTCTCTCACTATACCTGCAGCTTCTTGTTGCCTTGTTCGTGTAGCTAGTATCCTACCAACCGACTCGCTCAACTCATAGCACTTCTCTCTTTTGGTATTATAGAGTTTTGCTGCTTTACTAGCAATTTCACCCTCTGCTTCACCTTTGGCTTTAACTAGCTCTACCCAAGCTTTTTCCAAATCCCGCCCTGACGCCACACTATTTTCTAATCTTTCTTCTGCCATCGAGACTTTCAGGGCTAATTCTGAGTTCCTCAACTGGGTTTGTTTCCTTTTATAAGAGTTATAACTCTTTGTTTCCCCTCTTACTCCGGCTTTAAAAGTATCCCAAACCACTCCCATTTCTGCTGTATCTCTATTAAAGGAAAAAAAATCAATAATCCATTTATTCATGTGTTCTATATACTTATCATCATTTAATAACTCTCTTTCAAAGGTCCAGTTTGTTTGCTGTCTAATGCTTGTTTTTGTTATTATAGTGAGTACTAGAGGGTTATGATCACTAAGGATCCGTGGCAGCCTTTCAATTTTTGCATTAGAAATATTAGTACTTGAAATAAAAAAATAATCTAATCTTGCACATGTTTGATGCGGAGCCGAATAGTATGTATACCCTTTATTATCCGTTCTCTTTTTCCCCCATACATCTGAAAGAGCATTGTTTAGCACCAGGCTGTGCAGTGCCTGAAATACTTTTTTTTTCCTGCCGTTGTACTTTCCAAAAGAACCCAATCCTAACCCATCTGCTCCATTAATATTGAAGTCGCCTCCCAGAATAATTTTTGGTGCCCATGTTGCTAATTCAACATCTAGGAATTGAAAGATATCAGGGTCGTCCTCTGTTGAACCATATACATTTACCAATGTTACCCATTCTCCATCAATAAAACACTCGACCATAGCCCATCTTCCCCATTTATCTTGTGCTTTCTTTCTAGTTAGAATATTATTATTCCTAGCTAAAATAGCTACCCCTCTTTTTTTAACCCCTTGACTTGAGTGAACTAGCACCTTAAATCCTAACTGCGACAGAGCATAAGCTTGTGATGTCATTATGTGAGTTTCCTGAATGTATACAAAATCCAAATTCATTTGTTTCAACAATAATGCTATTTTCGCTCTTTTTTGGGGATCATTTAGCCCACAGACATTCCAAGTTACAGCTCTAACCCCCATTATCCTCATTCTCAAATCTCCTTTCCCTCCTACTCTCTCTTCTGTAAATTGACCATTTAATGATCCAAGGTTTCATTATCACTAACTTTGCGTTGCTTATTACATTGCATCCTTTACTTTTTCTCAACCCCACCTGTTCCCTTTGACTAGAAAGTGTTTTTTGTAAGCTCCATCTCTCTTTATTTTTTTTTCCTGCCGTGCCCTGTTCCCCCTGTGTTTCCCGCCCCGCACCCCCTTCTCTTTCCCCTCCCTCCCCACCCTTTCCCTTACTGGCAAATAGGTCAATCCTGACCTATATGTGACAGCCGCGCCCTCCCAGGGGAGTTTCCCCCAGCCACTCTCCATGCCACAACGCAATGAGAATATAACGACATTTGCTCAAGATAAAAAGACAGGTCAAAAGAGGCTCAATTATCTCTTTGTGATAGAAGCCACCTGTTTTATACTATCTGTGCGATCCAGCTGTCCATTTCGATCCCTATGTCTTCTTTCTTCTCGAAGATACGTCAGGTATTCTTGGGCAACAATTTCAGAAAAAAAGATTCTGAACTGGCCATTGAGGCCCACTTTAAGGCGAGAAGGAAACAGCAGATAAACTTCACAGCCTAAGTTCTGAAATGGGACTATAAGTTGCCGCAACCGCCATCTCCTCTCAACTGTTGTATGACAAAAGTCGGGACGGGCAAAAAAAGTGATATCTTTATATGTGCGTTTTTTCGTAGGTTTAGCTTTCATTATCACTTCCTCCCTTAGCAGATAGTTTCCTACATAAACGAGAATTGCCCTCGATCTTGCTCCCGCGTTGCCCTTTTTCTGTACGAGGGGGAAGCGGTGCGCTCGTTGTACTTCCTTATCCCAGTCCCATACACCCATCTCTGGGAACGCACCTTTCAGGAGTTCTACAACGAAGGCTCTTGTGTCTCCCCCTTCTTTGCCTTCTTCCACTCCTAGCAGTCTTATATTATTTCTCCTCTGGCGATTTTCAAAATCTTCCTGCTTCCATAATATGTCAGATTCAGTTTTCCCCTGGGTCTGCCTGAATTCCTGAATCTCTGCCAATTCATCCTCCATTTTGCCAGTTCTCTGTTCTACCTCTGAAAGTCTGCCTGTTACTTCTGAATACATGTCCTGTAAGTTATGGAGAGATTTCTGTATTTTTTTATTAGCCCGTTTGGCTCTTTGGCTTTCCTGTCGTGCTTCTATTTGTATTGGTTTCATTGTAGCAAGTAAGATGTCAAATTTATCCTTATGCGGGACAACTTCAGCCTCCTCAAGTATGTTAGATTTTTCTTTTTGCGCCATCATTCCCATCTTACTCCTGCTCTTACTCTTACTCTTGTTATTGCTTACTGGAATTCTTCCTCGAGATCTACCCCTGTCCTTATGGGATTTACCTTTAGTTTTAAATTTCAAATTACCTCCTTCTTCCTTTTTTTTTGTCCTTAGAGAATCATTCTCAGATTCTTGGGGATCGCTCATTGAAGAGTCTTCCAGCTCAGCAGAGGAAATCGGTAGTGAACCCTCCCCCTCCTTATCCTC
>NW_028254209.1:0-88000 GCF_964263255.1 Lissotriton vulgaris
TGACTGTAAATGACTGTTGGATGTGAATTATGACTTTGTCAACTAAAATAAGTGTGTTTAAAGTCATTTCTGTGCCTGAAACTGGTCAAAATTGAAGCTTTTGAGTAAGCAAAACTCTGTAAAAATGGCAATTTTGGTCACTCTGAGGGTTTAAAAAGTGGTTATTCAACATGAGGCACGACCCAATTGACATTTTGAATCATTTTTGGTACAGTTCAAAAAATCAATTTCCGGATGAAAAACGATGACTCCGGACCTGTTGAACGTTCTCAAAATGGTCTATAATGATGAAATTTTAACATTTAATCTTTTGACTCTAAATGACTGTTGGATGTGAATTATGACTTTGTCAACTAAAATAAGTGTGTTTTAAGTCATTTCTGTGCCTCAAAGGGGTCAAAATTGAAGCTTTTGAGTAATCATAACTCTGTAAAAATGGCAATTTTGGTCACTGTGAGGGTTTAAAAAGTGGTTATTCAACATGAGGCACGATCCAATTGACATTTTGAATCATTTTTGGTACAGTCCAAAAAATCAATTTTCGGATGAAAACGATGACTCCGGACATGTCGAACGATCCCAAAATGGCCAATATGGATGAAATTTTAACATTTATTCTTTTGACTGTAAATGACTGTTGGATGTGAATTATGACTTTGTCAACTAAAATAAGTGTGTTTAAAGTCATTTCTGTGCCTCAAAGGGGTCAAAATTGAAGCTTTTGAGTAATTAAAACTCTGTAAAAATGGCAATTTTGGTCACTCTGAGGCTTTAAAAAGTGGTTATTCAACATGAGGCACGATCCAATTGACATTTTGAATCATTTTTGGTACAGTCCAAAAAATCAATTTTCGAATGAAAAACGATGACTCCGGACATGTCGAACGATCCCAAAATGGTCAATATGGATGAAATTTTAACATTCAATCTTTTGACTGTAAATGACTGTTGGATGTGAATTATGACTTTGTCAACTAAAATAAGTGTGTTTAAAGTCATTTCTGTGCCTGAAACTGGTCAAAATTGAAGCTTTTGAGTAAGCAAAATTCTGTAAAAATGGCAATTTTGGTCACTCTGAGGTTTTAAAAAGTGGTTATTCAACATGAGGCACGACCCAATTGACATTTTGAATCATTTTTGGTACAGTCCAAAAAATCAAGTTCCGGATGAAAAACGATGACTCCGGACCTGTTGAACGTTCCCAAAATGGTCTATAATGATGAAATTTTAACATTTAATCTTTTGACTCTAAATGACTGTTGGATGTGAATTATGACTTTGTCAACTAAAATAAGTGTGTTTTAAGTCATTTCTGTGCCTCAAAGGGGTCAAAATTGAAGCTTTTGAGTAATCATAACTCTGTAAAAATGGCAATTTTGGTCACTGTGAGGGTTTAAAAAGTGGTTATTCAACATGAGGCACGATCCAATTGACATTTTGAATCATTTTTGGTACAGTCGAAAAATCAATTTTCGGATGAAAACGATGACTCCGGACATGTCAAACGATCCCAAAATGGCCAATATGGATGAAATTTTAACATTTAATCTTTTGACTGTAAATGACTGTTGGATGTGAATTATGACTTTGTCAACTAAAATAAGTGTGTTTAAAGTCATTTCTGTGCCTGAAACGGGTCAAAATTGAAGCTTTTGAGTAAGCAAAAATCTGTAAAAATGGCAATTTTGGTCACTCTGAGGGTTTAAAAAGTGGTTATTCAACATGAGGCACGACCCAATTGACATTTTGAATCATTTTTGGTACAGTCCAAAAAATCAATTTCCGGCTGAAAAACGATGACTCCGGACCTGTTGAACGTTCCCAAAATGGTCTATAATGATGAAATTTTAACATTTAATCTTTTGACCCTAAATGACTGTTGGATGTGAATTATGACTTTGTCAACTAAAATAAGTGTGTTTTAAGTCATTTCTGTGCCTCAAAGGGGTCAAAATTGAAGCTTTTGAGTAATCATAACTCTGTAAAAATGGCAATTTTGGTCACTGTGAGGGTTTAAAAAGTGGTTATTCAACATGAGGCACGATCCAATTGACATTTTGAATCATTTTTGGTACAGTCAAAAAAATCAATTTTCAGATGAAAAACGATGACTCCGGACATGTCGAACGATCCCAAAATGGCCAATATGGATGAAATTTTAACATTTAATCTTTTGACTGTAAATGACTGTTGGATGTGAATTATGACTTTGTCAACTAAAATAAGTGTGTTTAAAGTCATTTCTGTGCCTGAAACGGGTCAAAATTGAAGCTTTTGAGTACGCAAAACTCTGTAAAAATGGCAATTTGGGTCACTCTGAGGGTTTAAAAAGTGGTTATTCAACATGAGGCACGATCCAATTGACATTTTGAATCATTTTGGTACAGTCCAAAAAATCAATTTTCGGATGAAAAATGATGACTCCGGACATGTCGAACGATCCCAAAATGGTCAATATGGATGAAATTTTAACATTTATTCTTTTGACTCTAAATGACTGTTGGATGTGAATTATGACTTTGTTAACTAAAATAAGTGTGTTTAAAGTCATTTCTGTGCCTGAAATGGTTCAAAATTGAAGCTTTTGAGTAAGCAAAACTCTGTAAAAGTGGCAATTTTGGTGACTGTGAGGGTTTTAAAAGTGGTTATTCAACATGAGGCACGATCTAATTGACATTTTGAATCCTTTTTGGTACAGTCCAAAAGATCAATTTTCGGATGAAAAACGATGACTCCGGACATGTCGAACGATCCCAAAATGGTCAATATGGATGAAATTTTAACATTTAATCTTTTGACTCTAAATGACTGTTGGATGTGAATTATGACTTTGTCAACTAAAATAAGTGTGTTTAAAGTCATTTCTGTGCCTGAAACGGGTCAAAATTGAAGCTTTTGAGTAATCAAAACTCTGTAAAAATGGCAATTTTGGTCACTGTGAGGCTTTAAAAAGTGGTTATTCAACATGAGGCACGATCCAATTGACATTTTGAATCATTTTTGGTACAGTCCAAAAAATGAATTTTCGGATGAAAAACGATGACTCCGGACATGTCGAACGATCCCAAAATGGTCAATATGGATGAAATTTTAACATTTAATCTTTTGACTCTAAATGACTGTTGGATGTGAATTATGACTTGGTCAACTAAAATAAGTGTGTTTAAAGTCATTTCTGTGCCTGAAACGGGTCAAAATTGAAGCTTTTGAGTAAGCAAAACTCTGTAAAAATGGCAATTTTGCTCACTCTGAGGGTTTAAAAAGTGGTTATTCAACATGAGGCACGATCCAATTGACATTTTGAATCATTTTTGGTACAGTCCAAAAAATCAATTTTCGGATGAAAAACGATGACTCCGGACATGTCGAACGATCCCAAAATGGTCAATATGGATGAAATTTCAACATTTAATCTTTTGACTCTAAATGACTGTTGGATGTGAATTATGACTTTTTCAACTAAAATAAGTGTGTTTAAAGTCATTTCTGTGCCTGAAATGGTTCAAAATGGAAGCTTTTGAGTAAGCAAAACTCTGTAAAAATTGCAATTTTGGTCACTGTGAGGGTTTAAAAAGTGGTTATTCAACATGAGGCACGATCCAATTGACATTTTGAATCATTTTTGGTACAGTCCAAAAAATGAATTTTCGGATGAAAAACGATGACTCCGGACATGTCGAACGATCCCAAAATGGTCAATATGGATGAAATTGTAACATTTAATCTTTTGACTGTAAATGACTGTTGGATGTGAATTAGGACTTTGTCAACTAAAATAAGTGTGTTTAAAGTCATTTCTGTGCCTGAAACGGGTCAAAATTGAAGCTTTTGAGTACGCAAAACTCTGTAAAAATGGCAATTTGGGTCACTCTGAGGGTTTAAAAAGTGGTTATTCAACATGAGGCACGATCCAATTGACATTTTGAATCATTTTTGGTACAGTCCAAAAAATGAATTTTCGGATGAAAAACGATGACTCCGGACATGTCGAACGATCCCAAAATGGTCAATATGGATGAAATTTTAACATTTAATCTTTTGACTCTAAATGACTGTTGGATGTGAATTATCACTTGGTCAACTAAAATAAGTGTGTTTAAAGTCATTTCTGTGCCTGAAACGGGTCAAAATTGAAGCTTTTGAGTAAGCAAAACTCTGTAAAAATGGCAATTTTGCTCACTCTGAGGGTTTAAAAAGTGGTTATTCAACATGAGGCACGATCCAATTGACATTTTGAATCATTTTTGGTACAGTCCAAAAAATCAATTTTCGGATGAAAAACGATGACTCCGGACATGTCGAACGATCCCAAAATGGTCAATATGGATGAAATTGTAACATTTAATCTTTTGACTGTAAATGACTGTTGGATGTGAATTATGACTTTGTCAACTAAAATAAGTGTGTTTAAAGTCATTTCTGTGCCTGAAATGGTTCAAAATGGAAGCTTTTGAGTAAGCAAAACTCTGTAAAAGTGGCAATTTTGGTGACTGTGAGGGTTTAAAAAGTGGTTATTCAACATGAGGCACGATCCAATTGACATTTTGAATCATTTTTGGTACAGTCCAAAAAATCAATTTTCAGATGAAAAACGATGACTCCGGACATGTCGAACGATCCCAAAATGGTCAATATGGATGAAATTGTAACATTTAATCTTTTGACTGTAAATGACTGTTGGATGTGAATTATGACTTTGTCAACTAAAATAGGTGTGTTTAAAGTCATTTCTGTGCCTGAAACGGGTCAAAATTTAAGCTTTTGAGTAAGCAAAAATCTGTAAAAATTGCAATTTTGGTCACTCTGAGGGTTTAAAAAGTGGTTATTCAACATGAGGCACGACCCAATTGACATTTTGAATCATTTTTGGTACAGTCCAAAAAATCAATTTCCGGATGAAAAACGATGACTCCGGACCTGTTGAACGTTCCCAAAATGGTCTATAATGATGAAATTTTAACATTTAATCTTTTGACTTTAAATGACTGTTGGATGTGAATTATGACTTTATCAACTAAAATAAGTGTGTTTTAAGTCATTTCTGTGCCTCAAAGGGGTCAAAATTGAAGCTTTTGAGTAATCATAACTCTGTAAAAATGGCAATTTTGGTCACTGTGAGGGTTTAAAAAGTGGTTATTCAACATGAGGCACGATCCAATTGACATTTTGAATCATTTTTGGTACAGTCCAAAAGATCAATTTTCGGATGAAAAACGATGACTCCGGACATGTCGAACGATCCCAAAATGGTCAATATGGATGAAATTGTAACATTTAATCTTTTGACTGTAAATGACTGTTGGATGTGAATTATGACTTTGTCAACTAAAATAAGTGTGTTTAAAGTCATTTCTGTGCCTGAAACGGGTCAAAATTTAAGCTTTTGAGTAAGCAAAAATCTGTAAAAATTGCAATTTTGGTCACTCTGAGGGTTTAAAAAGTGGTTATTCAACATGAGGCACGACCCAATTGACATTTTGAATCATTTTTGGTACAGTCCAAAAAATCAATTTCCGGATGAAAAACGATGACTCCGGACCTGTTGAACGTTCCCAAAATGGTCTATAATGATGAAATTTTAACATTTAATCTTTTGACTTTAAATGACTGTTGGATGTGAATTATGACTTTGTCAACTAAAATAAGTGTGTTTTAAGTCATTTCTGTGCCTCAAAGGGGTCAAAATTGAAGCTTTTGAGTAATCATAACTCTGTAAAAATGGCAATTTTGGTCACTGTGAGGGTTTAAAAAGTGGTTATTCAACATGAGGCACGATCCAATTGACATTTTGAATCATTTTTGGTACAGTCCAAAAAATCAATTTTCAGATGAAAACGATGACTCCGGACATGTCGAACGATCCCAAAATGGCCAATATGGATGAAATTTTAACATTTAATCTTTTGACTGTAAATGACTGTTGGATGTGAATTATGACTTTGTCAATTAAATAAGTGTGTTTAAAGTCATTTCTGTGCCTGAAACTGGTCAAAATTGAAGCTTTTGAGTAAGCAAAACTCTGTAAAAATGGCAATTTTGCTCACTCTGAGGGTTTAAAAAGTGGTTATTCAACATGAGGCACGATCCAATGGACATTTTGAACCATTTTTGGTACAGTCCAAAAAATGAATTTTCGGATGAAAAACGATGACTCCGGACATGTCGAACGATCCCAAAATGGTCAATATGGATGAAATTTTAACATTCAATCTTTTGACTGTAAATGACTGTTGGATGTGAATTATGACTTTGTCAACTAAAATAAGTGTGTTTTAAGTCATTTCTGTGCTTCAAAGGGGTCAAAATTGAAGCTTTTGAGTAATCATAACTCTGTAAAAATGGTAATTTTGGTCACTGTGAGGGTTTAAAAAGTGGTTATTCAACATGAGGCACGATCCAATTGACATTTTGAATCATTTTTGGTACAGTCCAAAAAATCAATTTTCGGATGAAAACGATGACTCCGGACTTGTCGAACGATTCCAAAATGGTCAATATGGATGAAATTGTAACATTTAATCTTTTGACTGTAAATGACTGTTGGATGTGAATTAGGACTTTGTCAACTAAAATAAGTGTGTTTAAAGTCATTTCTGTGCCTGAAACGGGTCAAAATTGAAGCTTTTGAGTAATCAAAATTCTGTAAAAATGGCAATTTTGGTCACTGTGAGGCTTTAAAAAGTGGTTATTCAACATGAGGCACGATCCAATTGACATTTTGAATCCTTTTTGGTACAGTCCAAAAAATCAATTTTCGGATGAAAACGATGACTCCGGACATGTCGAACGATCCCAAAATGGCCAATATGGATGAAATTTTAACATTTAATCTTTTGACTGTAAATGACTGTTGGATGTGAATTATGACTTTGTCAACTAAAATAAGTGTGTTTAAAGTCATTTCTGTGCCTGAAACTGGTCAAAATTGAAGCTTTTGAGTAAGCAAAACTCTGTAAAAATGGCAATTTTGGTCACTCTGAGGGTTTAAAAAGTGGTTATTCAACATGAGGCACGACCCAATTGACATTTTGAATCATTTTTGGTACAGTTCAAAAAATCAATTTCCGGATGAAAAACGATGACTCCGGACCTGTTGAACGTTCTCAAAATGGTCTATAATGATGAAATTTTAACATTTAATCTTTTGACTCTAAATGACTGTTGGATGTGAATTATGACTTTGTCAACTAAAATAAGTGTGTTTAAAGTCATTTCTGTGCCTGAAACGGGTCAAAATTGAAGCTTTTGAGTAATCAAAACTCTGTAAAAATGGCAATTTTGGTCACTGTGAGGCTTTAAAAAGTGGTTATTCAACATGAGGCACGATCCAATTGACATTTTGAATCATTTTTGGTACAGTCCAAAAAATGAATTTTCGGATGAAAAACGATGACTCCGGACATGTCGAACGATCCCAAAATGGTCAATATGGATGAAATTTTAACATTTAATCTTTTGACTCTAAATGACTGTTGGATGTGAATTATGACTTGGTCAACTAAAATAAGTGTGTTTAAAGTCATTTCTGTGCCTGAAACGGGTCAAAATTGAAGCTTTTGAGTAAGCCAAACTCTGTAAAAATGGCAATTTTGCTCACTCTGAGGGTTTAAAAAGTGGTTATTCAACATGAGGCACGATCCAATTGACATTTTGAATCATTTTTGGTACAGTCCAAAAAATCAATTTTCGGATGAAAAACGATGACTCCGGACATGTCGAACGATCCCAAAATGGTCAATATGGATGAAATTGTAACATTTAATCTTTTGACTGTAAATGACTGTTGGATGTGAATTATGACTTTGTCAACTAAAATAAGTGTGTTTAAAGTCATTTCTGTGCCTGAAACGGGTCAAAATTTAAGCTTTTGAGTAAGCAAAAATCTGTAAAAATTGCAATTTTGGTCACTCTGAGGGTTTAAAAAGTGGTTATTCAACATGAGGCACGACCCAATTGACATTTTGAATCATTTTTGGTACAGTCCAAAAAATCAATTTCCGGATGAAAAACGATGACTCCGGACCTGTTGAACGTTCCCAAAATGGTCTATAATGATGAAATTTTAACATTTAATCTTTTGACTGTAAATGACTGTTGGATGTGAATTATGACTTTGTCAACTAAAATAAGTGTGTTTAAAGTCATTTCTGTGCCTGAAATGGTTCAAAATGGAAGCTTTTGAGTAAGCAAAACTCTGTAAAAGTGGCAATTTTGGTGACTGTGAGGGTTTAAAAAGTGGTTATTCAACATGAGGCACGATCCAATTGACATTTTGAATCATTTTTGGTACAGTCCAAAAAATCAATTTTCAGATGAAAAACGATGACTCCGGACATGTCGAACGATCCCAAAATGGTCAATATGGATGAAATTGTAACATTTAATCTTTTGACTGTAAATGACTGTTGGATGTGAATTATGACTTTGTCAACTAAAATAAGTGTGTTTAAAGTCATTTCTGTGCCTGAAACGGGTCAAAATTTAAGCTTTTGAGTAAGCAAAAATCTGTAAAAATTGCAATTTTGGTCACTCTGAGGGTTTAAAAAGTGGTTATTCAACATGAGGCACGACCCAATTGACATTTTGAATCATTTTTGGTACAGTCCAAAAAATCAATTTCCGGATGAAAAACGATGACTCCGGACCTGTTGAACGTTCCCAAAATGGTCTATAATGATGAAATTTTAACATTTAATCTTTTGACTTTAAATGACTGTTGGATGTGAATTATGACTTTATCAACTAAAATAAGTGTGTTTTAAGTCATTTCTGTGCCTCAAAGGGGTCAAAGTTGAAGCTTTTGAGTAATCATAACTCTGTAAAAATGGCAATTTTGGTCACTGTGAGGGTTTAAAAAGTGGTTATTCAACATGAGGCACGATCCAATTGACATTTTGAATCATTTTTGGTACAGTCCAAAAAATCAATTTTCGGATGAAAAACGATGACTCCGGACATGTCGAACGATCCCAAAATGGTCAATATGGATGAAATTTTAACATTTAATCTTTTGACTCTAAATGACTGTTGGATGTGAATTATGACTTTGTCAACTAAAATAAGTGTGTTTAAAGTCATTTCTTTGCCTGAAACGGGTCAAAATTGAAGCTTTTGAGTAAGCAAAACTGTAAAAATGGCAATTTTGGTCACTCTGAGGGTTTAAAAAGTGTTTATTCAACATGAGGCACGATCCAATTGACATTTTGAATCATTTTTGGTACAGTCCAAAAAATCAATTTTCAGATGAAAACGATGACTCCGGACATGTCGAACGATCCCAAAATGGCCAATATGGATGAAATTTTAACATTTAATCTTTTGACTGTAAATGACTGTTGGATGTGAATTATGACTTTGTCAACTAAAATAAGTGTGTTTAAAGTCATTTCTGTGCCTGAAATGGTTCAAAATGGAAGCTTTTGAGTAAGCAAAACTCTGTAAAAGTGGCAATTTTGGTGACTGTGAGGGTTTAAAAAGTGGTTATTCAACATGAGGCACGATCCAATTGACATTTTGAATCATTTTTGGTACAGTCCAAAAAATCAATTTTCAGATGAAAAACGATGACTCCGGACATGTCGAACGATCCCAAAATGGTCAATATGGATGAAATTGTAACATTTAATCTTTTGACTGTAAATGACTGTTGGATGTGAATTATGACTTTGTCAATTAAATAAGTGTGTTTAAAGTCATTTCTGTGCCTGAAACGGGTCAAAATTGAAGCTTTTGAGTAAGCAAAACTCTGTAAAAATGGCAATTTTGCTCACTCTGAGGGTTTAAAAAGTGGTTATTCAACATGAGGCACGATCCAATGGACATTTTGAATCATTTTTGGTACAGTCCAAAAAATGAATTTTCGGATGAAAAACGATGACTCCGGACATGTCGAACGATCCCAAAATGGTCAATATGGATGAAATTTTAACATTCAATCTTTTGACTGTAAATGACTGTTGGATGTGAATTATGACTTTGTCAACTAAAATAAGTGTGTTTTAAGTCATTTCTGTGCTTCAAAGGGGTCAAAATTGAAGCTTTTGAGTAATCATAACTCTGTAAAAATGGTAATTTTGGTCACTGTGAGGGTTTAAAAAGTGGTTATTCAACATGAGGCACGATCCAATTGACATTTTGAATCATTTTTGGTACAGTCCAAAAAATCAATTTTCGGATGAAAACGATGACTCCGGACTTGTCGAACGATTCCAAAATGGTCAATATGGATGAAATTGTAACATTTAATCTTTTGACTGTAAATGACTGTTGGATGTGAATTATGACTTTGTCAACTAAAATGAGTGTGTTTAAAGTCATTTCTGTGCCTCAAAGGGGTCAAAATTGAAGCTTTTGAGTAATTAAAACTCTGTAAAAATGGCAATTTTGGTCACTCTGAGGCTTTAAAAAGTGGTTATTCAACATGAGGCACGATCCAATTGACATTTTGAATCATTTTTGGTACAGTCCAAAAAATCAATTTTCGGATGAAAAACGATGACTCCGGACATGTCGAACGATCCCAAAATGGTCAATATGGATGAAATTTTAACATTCAATCTTTTGACTGTAAATGACTGTTGGATGTGAATTATGACTTTGTCAACTAAAATAAATGTGTTTAAAGTCATTTCTGTGCCTGAAACTGGTCAAAATTGAAGCTTTTGAGTAAGCAAAACTCTGTAAAAATGGCAATTTTGGTCACTCTGAGGGTTTAAAAAGTGGTTATTCAACATGAGGCACGACCCAATTGACATTTTGAATCATTTTTGGTACAGTCCAAAAAATCAATTTCCGGATGAAAAACGATGACTCCGGACCTGTTGAACGTTCTCAAAATGGTCTATAATGATGAAATTTTAACATTTAATCTTTTGACTCTAAATGACTGTTGGATGTGAATTATGACTTTGTCAACTAAAATAAGTGTGTTTTAAGTCATTTCTGTGCCTCAAAGGGGTCAAAATTGAAGCTTTTGAGTAATCATAACTCTGTAAAAATGGCAATTTTGGTCACTGTGAGGGTTTAAAAAGTGGTTATTCAACATGAGGCACGATCCAATTGACATTTTGAATCATTTTTGGTACAGTCCAAAAAATGAATTTTCGGATGAAAAACGATGACTCCGGACATGTCGAACGATCCCAAAATGGTCTATAATGATGAAATTGTAACATTTAATCTTTTGACTGTAAATGACTGTTGGATGTGAATTATGACTTTGTCAACTAAAATAAGTGTGTTTTAAGTCATTTCTGTGCCTCAAAGGGGTCAAAATTGAAGCTTTTGAGTAATCATAACTCTGTAAAAATGGCAATTTTGGTCACTGTGAGGGTTTAAAAAGTGGTTATTCAACATGAGGCACGATCCAATTGACATTTTGAATCATTTTTGGTACAGTCCAAAAAATGAATTTTCGGATGAAAAACGATGACTCCGGACATGTCGAACGATCCCAAAATGGTCAATATGGATGAAATTGTAACATTTAATCTTTTGACTGTAAATGACTGTTGGATGTGAATTAGGACTTTGTCAACTAAAATAAGTGTGTTTAAAGTCATTTCTGTGCCTGAAACGGGTCAAAATTGAAGCTTTTGAGTAATCAAAACTCTGTAAAAATGGCAATTTTGGTCACTGTGAGGCTTTAAAAAGTGGTTATTCAACATGAGGCACGATCCAATTGACATTTTGAATCATTTTTGGTACAGTCCAAAAAATGAATTTTCGGATGAAAAACGATGACTCCGGACATGTCGAACGATCCCAAAATGGTCAATATGGATGAAATTGTAACATTTAATCTTTTGACTGTAAATGACTGTTAGATGTGAATTATGACTTGGTCAACTAAAATAAGTGTGTTTAAAGTCATTTCTGTGCCTGAAACGGGTCAAAATTGAAGCTTTTGCGTAAGCAAAACTCTGTAAAAATGGCAATTTTGGTCACTCTGAGGGTTTAAAAAGTGGTTATTCAACATGAGGCACGACCCAATTGACATTTTGAATCATTTTTGGTACAGTCCAAAAAATCAATTTCCGGATGAAAAACGATGACTCCGGACCTGTTGAACGTTCCCAAAATGGTCTATAATGATGAAATTTTAACATTTAATCTTTTGACTCTAAATGACTGTTGGATGTGAATTATGACTTTGTCAACTAAAATAAGTGTGTTTTAAGTCATTTCTGTGCCTGAAACGGGTCAAAATTGAAGCTTTTGAGTAAGCAAAACTCTGTAAAAGTGGCAATTTTGGTCACTGTGAGGCTTTAAAGAGTGGTTATTCAACATGAGGCACGATCCAATTGACATTTTGAATCATTTTTGGTACAGTCCAAAAAATGAATTTTCGGATAAAAAACGATGACTCCGGACATGTCGAACGATCCCAAAATGGTCAATATGGATGAAATTTTAACATTTAATCTTTTGACTCTAAATGACTGTTGGATGTGAATTATGACTTGGTCAACTAAAATAAGTGTGTTTAAAGTCATTTCTGTGCCTGAAACGGGTCAAAATTGAAGCTTTTGAGTAAGCAAAACTCTGTAAAAATGGCAATTTTGCTCACTCTGAGGGTTTAAAAAGTGGTTATTCAACATGAGGCACGATCCAATTGACATTTTGAATCATTTTTGGTACAGTCCAAAAAATCAATTTTCGGATGAAAAACGATGACTCCGGACATGTCGAACGATCCCAAATTGGTCAATATGGATGAAATTTTAACATTTAATCTTTTGACTCTAAATGACTGTTGGATGTGAATTATGACTTTTTCAACTAAAATAAGTGTGTTTAAAGTCATTTCTGTGCCTGAAATGGTTCAAAATGGAAGCTTTTGAGTAAGCAAAACTCTGTAAAAGTGGCAATTTTGGTGACTGTGAGGGTTTAAAAAGTGGTTATTCAACATGAGGCACGATCCAATTGACATTTTGAATCATTTTTGGTACAGTCCAAAAAATCAATTTTCAGATGAAAAACGATGACTCCGGACATGTCGAACGATCCCAAAATGGTCAATATGGATGAAATTGTAACATTTAATCTTTTGACTGTAAATGACTGTTGGATGTGAATTATGACTTTGTCAACTAAAATAAGTGTGTTTAAAGTCATTTCTGTGCCTGAAACGGGTCAAAATTTAAGCTTTTGAGTAAGCAAAAATCTGAAAAAATTGCAATTTTGGTCACTCTGAGGGTTTAAAAAGTGGTTATTCAACATGAGGCAGAACCCAATTGACATTTTGAATCATTTTTGGTACAGTCCAAAAAATCAATTTCCGGATGAAAAACGATGACTCCGGACCTGTTGAACGTTCCCAAAATGGTCTATAATGATGAAATTTTAACATTTAATCTTTTGACTTTAAATGACTGTTGGATGTGAATTATGTCTTTATCAACTAAAATAAGTGTGTTTTAAGTCATTTCTGTGCCTGAAACGGGTCAAAATTGAAGCTTTTGAGTAATCAAAACTGTGTAAAAATTGCAATTTTGGTCACTGTGAGGCTTTAAAAAGTGGTTATTCAACATGAGGCACGATCCAATTGACATTTTGAATCATTTTTGGTACAGTCCAAAAAATGAATTTTCGATGAAAAACGATGACTCCGGACCTGTTGAACGTTCCCAAAATTGTTTATAATGATGAAATTTTAACATTTAATCTTTTGACTCTAAATGACTGTTGGATGTGAATTATGACTTTGTCAACTAAAATAAGTGTGTTTAAAGTCATTTCTGTGCCTGAAACGGGTCAAAATTGAAGCTTTTGAGTAAGCAAAACTCTGTAAAAATGGCAATTTTGGTCACTGTGAGGCTTTAAAAAGTGGTTATTCAACATGAGGCACGATCCAATTGACATTTTGAATCATTTTTGGTACAGTCCAAAAAATCAATTTTCGGATGAAAAACGATGACTCCGGACATGTCGAACGATCACAAAATGGTCAATATGGATGAAATTTTAACATTTAATCTTTTGACTCTAAATGACTGTTGGATGTGAATTATGACTTTGTCAACTAAAATAAGTGTGTTTTAAGTCATTTCTGTGCCTCAAAGGGGTCAAAATTGAAGCTTTTGAGTAATCATAACTCTGTAAAAATGGCAATTTTGGTCACTGTGAGGGTTTAAAAAGTGGTTATTCAACATGAGGCACGATCCAATTGACATTTTGAATCATTTTTGGTACAGTCCAAAAAATCAATTTTCGGATGAAAAACGATGACTCCGGACATGTCGAACGATCCCAAAATGGTCAATATGGATGAAATTTTAACATTTAATCTTTTGACTCTAAATGACTGTTGGATGTGAATTATGACTTTGTCAACTAAAATAAGTGTGTTTAAAGTCATTTCTTTGCCTGAAACGGGTCAAAATTGAAGCTTTTGAGTAAGCAAAACTGTAAAAATGGCAATTTTGGTCACTCTGAGGGTTTAAAAAGTGTTTATTCAACATGAGGCACGATCCAATTGACATTTTGAATCATTTTTGGTACAGTCCAAAAAATCAATTTTCAGATGAAAACGATGACTCCGGACATGTCGAACGATCCCAAAATGGCCAATATGGATGAAATTTTAACATTTAATCTTTTGACTGTAAATGACTGTTAGATGTGAATTATGACTTTGTCAATTAAATAAGTGTGTTTAAAGTCATTTCTGTGCCTGAAACGGGTCAAAATTGAAGCTTTTGAGTAAGCAAAACTCTGTAAAAATGGCAATTTTGCTCACTCTGAGGGTTTAAAAAGTGGTTATTCAACATGAGGCACGATCCAATGGACATTTTGAATCATTTTTGGTACAGTCCAAAAAATGAATTTTCGGATGAAAAACGATGACTCCGGACATGTCGAACGATCCCAAAATGGTCAATATGGATGAAATTTTAACATTCAATCTTTTGACTGTAAATGACTGTTGGATGTGAATTATGACTTTGTCAACTAAAATAAGTGTGTTTTAAGTCATTTCTGTGCTTCAAAGGGGTCAAAATTGAAGCTTTTGAGTAATCATAACTCTGTAAAAATGGTAATTTTGGTCACTGTGAGGGTTTAAAAAGTGGTTATTCAACCTGAGGCACGATCCAATTGACATTTTGAATCATTTTTGGTACAGTCCAAAAAATCAATTTTCGGATGAAAACGATGACTCCGGACTTGTCGAACGATTCCAAAATGGTCAATATGGATGAAATTGTAACATTTAATCTTTTGACTGTAAATGACTGTTGGATGTGAATTAGGACTTTGTCAACTAAAATAAGTGTGTTTAAAGTCATTTCTGTGCCTGAAACGGGTCAAAATTGAAGCTTTTGAGTAATCAAAATTCTGTAAAAATTGCAATTTTGGTCACTGTGAGGCTTTAAAAAGTGGTTATTCAACATGAGGCACGATCCAATTGACATTTTGAATCATTTTTGGTACAGTCCAAAAAATGAATTTTCGATGAAAAACGATGACTCCGGACCTGTTGAACGTTCCCAAAATTGTTTATAATGATGAAATTTTAACATTTAATCTTTTGACTCTAAATGACTGTTGGATGTGAATTATGACTTTGTCAACTAAAATAAGTGTGTTTAAAGTCATTTCTGTGCCTGAAACGGGTCAAAATTGAAGCTTTTGAGTAAGCAAAACTCTGTAAAAATGGCAATTTTGGTCACTGTGAGGCTTTAAAAAGTGGTTATTCAACATGAGGCACGATCCAATTGACATTTTGAATCATTTTTGGTACAGTCCAAAAAATCAATTTTCGGATGAAAAACGATGACTCCGGACATGTCGAACGATCACAAAATGGTCAATATGGATGAAATTTTAACATTTAATCTTTTGACTCTAAATGACTGTTGGATGTGAATTATGACTTTGTCAACTAAAATAAGTGTGTTTTAAGTCATTTCTGTGCCTCAAAGGGGTCAAAATTGAAGCTTTTGAGTAATCATAACTCTGTAAAAATGGCAATTTTGGTCACTGTGAGGGTTTAAAAAGTGGTTATTCAACATGAGGCACGATCCAATTGACATTTTGAATCATTTTTGGTACAGTCCAAAAAATCAATTTTCGGATGAAAAACGATGACTCCGGACATGTCGAACGGTCCCAAAATGGTCAATATGGATGAAATTTTAACATTTAATCTTTTGACTCTAAATGACTGTTGGATGTGAATTATGACTTTGTCAACTAAAATAAGTGTGTTTAAAGTCATTTCTTTGCCTGAAACAGGTCAAAATTGAAGCTTTTGAGTAAGCAAAACTGTAAAAATGGCAATTTTGGTCACTCTGAGGGTTTAAAAAGTGTTTATTCAACATGAGGCACGATCCAATTGACATTTTGAATCATTTTTGGTACAGTCCAAAAAATCAATTTTCAGATGAAAACGATGACTCCGGACATGTCGAACGATCCCAAAATGGCCAATATGGATGAAATTTTAACATTTAATCTTTTGACTGTAAATGACTGTTAGATGTGAATTATGACTTTGTCAATTAAATAAGTGTGTTTAAAGTCATTTCTGTGCCTGAAACGGGTCAAAATTGAAGCTTTTGAGTAAGCAAAACTCTGTAAAAATGGCAATTTTGCTCACTCTGAGGGTTTAAAAAGTGGTTATTCAACATGAGGCACGATCCAATGGACATTTTGAATCATTTTTGGTACAGTCCAAAAAATGAATTTTCGGATGAAAAACGATGACTCCGGACATGTCGAACGATCCCAAAATGGTCAATATGGATGAAATTTTAACATTCAATCTTTTGACTGTAAATGACTGTTGGATGTGAATTATGACTTTGTCAACTAAAATAAGTGTGTTTTAAGTCATTTCTGTGCTTCAAAGGGGTCAAAATTGAAGCTTTTGAGTAATCATAACTCTGTAAAAATGGTAATTTTGGTCACTGTGAGGGTTTAAAAAGTGGTTATTCAACATGAGGCACGATCCAATTGACATTTTGAATCATTTTTGGTACAGTCCAAAAAATCAATTTTCGGATGAAAACGATGACTCCGGACTTGTCGAACGATTCCAAAATGGTCAATATGGATGAAATTGTAACATTTAATCTTTTGACTGTAAATGACTGTTGGATGTGAATTAGGACTTTGTCAACTAAAATAAGTGTGTTTAAAGTCATTTCTGTGCCTGAAACGGGTCAAAATTGAAGCTTTTGAGTAATCAAAATTCTGTAAAAATGGCAATTTTGGTCACTGTGAGGCTTTAAAAAGTGGTTATTCAGCATGAGGCACGATCCAATTGACATTTTGAATCCTTTTTGGTACAGTCCAAAAAATCAATTTTCGGATGAAAACGATGACTCCGGACATGTCGAACGATCCCAAAATGGCCAATATGGATGAAATTTTAACATTTAATCTTTTGACTGTAAATGACTGTTGGATGTGAATTATGACTTTGTCAACTAAAATAAGTGTGTTTAAAGTCATTTCTGTGCCTGAAACTGGTCAAAATTGAAGCTTTTGAGTAAGCAAAACTCTGTAAAAATGGCAATTTTGGTCACTCTGAGGGTTTAAAAAGTGGTTATTCAACATGAGGCACGACCCAATTGACATTTTGAATCATTTTTGGTACAGTTCAAAAAATCAATTTCCGGATGAAAAACGATGACTCCGGACCTGTTGAACGTTCTCAAAATGGTCTATAATGATGAAATTTTAACATTTAATCTTTTGACTCTAAATGACTGTTGGATGTGAATTATGACTTTGTCAACTAAAATAAGTGTGTTTAAAGTCATTTCTGTGCCTGAAACGGGTCAAAATTGAAGCTTTTGAGTAATCAAAACTCTGTAAAAATGGCAATTTTGGTCACTGTGAGGCTTTAAAAAGTGGTTATTCAACATGAGGCACGATCCAATTGACATTTTGAATCATTTTTGGTACAGTCCAAAAAATGAATTTTCGGATGAAAAACGATGACTCCGGACATGTCGAACGATCCCAAAATGGTCAATATGGATGAAATTTTAACATTTAATCTTTTGACTCTAAATGACTGTTGGATGTGAATTATGACTTGGTCAACTAAAATAAGTGTGTTTAAAGTCATTTCTGTGCCTGAAACGGGTCAAAATTGAAGCTTTTGAGTAAGCAAAACTCTGTAAAAATGGCAATTTTGCTCACTCTGAGGGTTTAAAAAGTGGTTATTCAACATGAGGCACGATCCAATTGACATTTTGAATCATTTTTGGTACAGTCCAAAAAATCAATTTTCGGATGAAAAACGATGACTCCGGACATGTCGAACGATCCCAAAATGGTCAATATGGATGAAATTGTAACATTTAATCTTTTGACTGTAAATGACTGTTGGATGTGAATTATGACTTTGTCAACTAAAATAAGTGTGTTTAAAGTCATTTCTGTGCCTGAAATGGTTCAAAATGGAAGCTTTTGAGTAAGCAAAACTCTGTAAAAGTGGCAATTTTGGTGACTGTGAGGGTTTAAAAAGTGGTTATTCAACATGAGGCACGATCCAATTGACATTTTGAATCATTTTTGGTACAGTCCAAAAAATCAATTTTCAGATGAAAAACGATGACTCCGGACATGTCGAACGATCCCAAAATGGTCAATATGGATGAAATTGTAACATTTAATCTTTTGACTGTAAATGACTGTTGGATGTGAATTATGACTTTGTCAATTAAATAAGTGTGTTTAAAGTCATTTCTGTGCCTGAAACGGGTCAAAATTGAAGCTTTTGAGTAAGCAAAACTCTGTAAAAATGGCAATTTTGCTCACTCTGAGGGTTTAAAAAGTGGTTATTCAACATGAGGCACGATCCAATTGACATTTTGAATCATTTTTGGTACAGTCCAAAAAATGAAATTTCTAATGAAAAACGATGACTCCGGACATGTCGAACGATCCCAAAATGGTCAATATGGATGAAATTTTAACATTCAATCTTTTGACTGTAAATGACTGTTGGATGTGAATTATGACTTTGTCAACTAAAATAAGTGTGTTTTAAGTCATTTCTGTGCTTCAAAGGGGTCAAAATTGAAGCTTTTGAGTAATCATAACTCTGTAAAAATGGTAATTTTGGTCACTGTGAGGGTTTAAAAAGTGGTTATTCAACATGAGGCACGATCCAATTGACATTTTGAATCATTTTTGGTACAGTCCAAAAAATCAATTTTCGGATGAAAACGATGACTCCGGACTTGTCGAACGATCCCAAAATGGTCAATATGGATGAAATTGTAACATTTAATCTTTTGACTGTAAATGACTGTTGGATGTGAATTAGGACTTTGTCAACTAAAATAAGTGTGTTTAAAGTCATTTCTGTGCCTGAAACGGGTCAAAATTGAAGCTTTTGAGTAATCAAAATTCTGTAAAAATGGCAATTTTGGTCACTGTGAGGCTTTAAAAAGTGGTTATTCAACATGAGGCACGATCCAATTGACATTTTGAATCATTTTTGGTACAGTCCAAAAAATCAATTTTCGGATGAAAACGATGACTCCGGACATGTTGAACGATCCCAAAATGGCCAATATGGATGAAATTTTAACATTTAATCTTTTGACTGTAAATGACTGTTGGATGTGAATTATGACTTTGTCAACTAAAATGAGTGTGTTTAAAGTCATTTCTGTGCCTCAAAGGGGTCAAAATTGAAGCTTTTGAGTAATTAAAACTCTGTAAAAATGGCAATTTTGGTCACTCTGAGGCTTTAAAAAGTGGTTATTCAACATGAGGCACGATCCAATTGACATTTTGAATCATTTTTGGTACAGTCCAAAAAATCAATTTTCGGATGAAAAACGATGACTCCGGACATGTCGAACGATCCCAAAATGGTCAATATGGATGAAATTTTAACATTCAATCTTTTGACTGTAAATGACTGTTGGATGTGAATTATGACTTTGTCAACTAAAATAAATGTGTTTAAAGTCATTTCTGTGCCTGAAACTGGTCAAAATTGAAGCTTTTGAGTAAGCAAAACTCTGTAAAAATGGCAATTTTGGTCACTCTGAGGGTTTAAAAAGTGGTTATTCAACATGAGGCACGACCCAATTGACATTTTGAATCATTTTTGGTACAGTCCAAAAAATCAATTTCCGGATGAAAAACGATGACTCCGGACCTGTTGAACGTTCTCAAAATGGTCTATAATGATGAAATTTTAACATTTAATCTTTTGACTCTAAATGACTGTTGGATGTGAATTATGATTTTGTCAACTAAAATAAGTGTGTTTTAAGTCATTTCTGTGCCTCAAAGGGGTCAAAATTGAAGCTTTTGAGTAATCATAACTCTGTAAAAATGGCAATTTTGGTCACTGTGAGGGTTTAAAAAGTGGTTATTCAACATGAGGCACGATCCAATTGACATTTTGAATCATTTTTGGTACAGTCCAAAAAATGAATTTTCGGATGAAAAACGATGACTCCGGACATGTCGAACGATCCCAAAATGGTCAATATGGATGAAATTGTAACATTTAATCTTTTGACTGTAAATGACTGTTGGATGTGAATTAGGACTTTGTCAACTAAAATAAGTGTGTTTAAAGTCATTTCTGTGCCTGAAACGGGTCAAAATTGAAGCTTTTGAGTAATCAAAACTCTGTAAAAATGGCAATTTTGGTCACTGTGAGGCTTTAAAAAGTGGTTATTCAACATGAGGCACGATCCAATTGACATTTTGAATCATTTTTGGTACAGTCCAAAAAATGAATTTTCGGATGAAAAACGATGACTCCGGACATGTCGAACGATCCCAAAATGGTCAATATGGATGAAATTGTAACATTTAATCTTTTGACTGTAAATGACTGTTAGATGTGAATTATGACTTGGTCAACTAAAATAAGTGTGTTTAAAGTCATTTCTGTGCCTGAAACGGGTCAAAATTGAAGCTTTTGCGTAAGCAAAACTCTGTAAAAATGGCAATTTTGGTCACTCTGAGGGTTTAAAAAGTGGTTATTCAACATGAGGCACGACCCAATTGACATTTTGAATCATTTTTGGTACAGTCCAAAAAATCAATTTCCGGATGAAAAACGATGACTCCGGACCTGTTGAACGTTCCCAAAATGGTCTATAATGATGAAATTTTAACATTTAATCTTTTGACTCTAAATGACTGTTGGATGTGAATTATGACTTTGTCAACTAAAATAAGTGTGTTTTAAGTCATTTCTGTGCCTCAAAGGGGTCAAAATTGAAGCTTTTGAGTAATCATAACTCTGTAAAAATGGCAATTTTGGTCACTGTGAGGGTTTAAAAAGTGGGTATTCAACATGAGGCACGATCCAATTGACATTTTGAATCATTTTTGGTACAGTCCAAAAAATGAATTTTCGGATGAAAAACGATGACTCCGGACATGTCGAACGATCCCAAAATGGTCAATATGGATGAAATTGTAACATTTAATCTTTTGACTGTAAATGACTGTTGGATGTGAATTAGGACTTTGTCAACTAAAATAAGTGTGTTTAAAGTCATTTCTGTGCCTGAAACGGGTCAAAATTGAAGCTTTTGAGTAATCAAAACTCTGTAAAAATGGCAATTTTGGTCACTGTGAGGCTTTAAAGAGTGGTTATTCAACATGAGGCACGATCCAATTGACATTTTGAATCATTTTTGGTACAGTCCAAAAAATGAATTTCCGGATGAAAAACGATGACTCCGGACATGTCGAACGATCCCAAAATGGTCAATATGGATGAAATTTTAACATTTAATCTTTTGACTCTAAATGACTGTTGGATGTGAATTATGACTTGGTCAACTAAAATAAGTGTGTTTAAAGTCATTTCTGTGCCTGAAACGGGTCAAAATTGAAGCTTTTGAGTAAGCAAAACTCTGTAAAAATGGCAATTTTGCTCACTCTGAGGGTTTAAAAAGTGGTTATTCAACATGAGGCACGATCCAATTGACATTTTGAATCATTTTTGGTACAGTCCAAAAAATCAATTTTCGGATGAAAAACGATGACTCCGGACATGTCGAACGATCCCAAAATGGTCAATATGGATGAAATTTTAACATTTAATCTTTTGACTCTAAATGACTGTTGGATCTGAATTATGACTTTTTCAACTAAAATAAGTGTGTTTAAAGTCATTTCCGTGCCTGAAATGGTTCAAAATGGAAGCTTTTGAGTAAGCAAAACTCTGTAAAAGTGGCAATTTTGGTGACTGTGAGGGTTTAAAAAGTGGTTATTCAACATGAGGCACGATCCAATTGACATTTTGAATCATTTTTGGTACAGTCCAAAAAATCAATTTTCAGATGAAAAACGATGACTCCGGACATGTCGAACGATCCCAAAATGGTCAATATGGATGAAATTGTAACATTTAATCTTTTGACTGTAAATGACTGTTGGATGTGAATTATGACTTTGTCAACTAAAATAAGTGTGTTTAAAGTCATTTCTGTGCCTGAAACGGGTCAAAATTTAAGCTTTTGAGTAAGCAAAAATCTGAAAAAATTGCAATTTTGGTCACTCTGAGGGTTTAAAAAGTGGTTATTCAACATGAGGCAAGACCCAATTGACATTTTGAATCATTTTTGGTACAGTCCAAAAAATCAATTTCCGGATGAAAAACGATGACTCCGGACCTGTCGAACGATCCCAAAATGGTCAATATGGATGAAATTTTAACATTTAATCTTTTGACTCTAAATGACTGTTGGATGTGAATTATGACTTTGTCAACTAAAATAAGTGTGTTTTAAGTCATTTCTGTGCCTCAAAGGGGTCAAAATTGAAGCTTTTGAGTAATCATAACTCTGTAAAAATGGCAATTTTGGTCACTGTGAGGGTTTAAAAAGTGGTTATTCAACATGAGGCACGATCCAATTGACATTTTGAATCATTTTTGGTACAGTCCAAAAAATCAATTTTCGGATGAAAAACGATGACTCCGGACATGTCGAACGATCCCAAAATGGTCAATATGGATGAAATTGTAACATTTAATCTTTTGACTGTAAATGACTGTTGGATGTGAATTAGGACTTTGTCAACTAAAATAAGTGTGTTTAAAGTCATTTCTGTGCCTGAAATGGGTCAAAATTGAAGCTTTTGAGTAATCAAAACTCTGTAAAAATGGCAATTTTGGTCACTGTGAGGCTTTGAAAAGTGGTTATTCAACATGAGGCACGATCCAATTGACATTTTGAATCATTTTTGGTACAGTCCAAAAAATGAATTTTCGGATGAAAAACGATGACTCCGGACATGTCGAACGATCCCAAAATGGTCAATATGGATGAAATTTTAACATTTAATCTTTTGACTCTAAATGACTGTTGGATGTGAATTATGACTTGGTCAACTAAAATAAGTGTGTTTAAAGTCATTTCTGTGCCTGAAACGGGTCAAAATTGAAGCTTTTGCGTAAGCAAAACTCTGTAAAAATGGCAATTTTGGTCACTCTGAGGGTTTAAAAAGTGGTTATTCAACATGAGGCACGACCCAATTGACATTTTGAATCATTTTTGGTACAGTCCAAAAAATCAATTTCCGGATGAAAAACGATGACTCCGGACCTGTTGAACGTTCCCAAAATGGTCTATAATGATGAAATTTTAACATTTAATCTTTTGACTCTAAATGACTGTTGGATGTGAATTATGACTTTGTCAACTAAAATAAGTGTGTTTTAAGTCATTTCTGTGCCTCAAAGGGGTCAAAATTGAAGCTTTTGAGTAATCATAACTCTGTAAAAATGGCAATTTTGGTCACTGTGAGGGTTTAAAAAGTGGTTATTCAACATGAGGCACGATCCAATTGACATTTTGAATCATTTTTGGTACAGTCCAAAAAATGAATTTTCGGATGAAAAACGATGACTCCGGACATGTCGAACGATCCCAAAATGGTCAATATGGATGAAATTGTAACATTTAATCTTTTGACTGTAAATGACTGTTGGATGTGAATTAGGACTTTGTCAACTAAAATAAGTGTGTTTAAAGTCATTTCTGTGCCTGAAACGGGTCAAAATTGAAGCTTTTGAGTAATCAAAACTCTGTAAAAATGGCAATTTTGGTCACTGTGAGGCTTTAAAAAGTGGTTATTCAACATGAGGCACGATCCAATTGACATTTTGAATCATTTTTGGTACAGTCCAAAAAATGAATTTTCGGATGAAAAACGATGACTCCGGACATGTCGAACGATCCCAAAATGGTCAATATGGATGAAATTTTAACATTTAATCTTTTGACTCTAAATGACTGTTGGATGTGAATTATGACTTGGTCAACTAAAATAAGTGTGTTTAAAGTCATTTCTGTGCCTGAAACGGGTCAAAATTGAAGCTTTTGAGTAAGCAAAACTCTGTAAAAATGGCAATTTTGCTCACTCTGAGGGTTTAAAAAGTGGTTATTCAACATGAGGCACGATCCAATTGACATTTTGAATCATTTTTGGTACAGTCAAAAAAATCAATTTTCGGATGAAAAACGATGACTCCGGACATGTCGAACGATCCCAAAATGGCCAATATGGATGAAATTTTAACATTTAATCTTTTGACTGTAAATGACTGTTGGATGTGAATTATGACTTTGTCAACTAAAATAAGTGTGTTTAAAGTCATTTCTGTGCCTGAAACGGGTCAAAATTGAAGCTTTTGAGTACGCAAAACTCTGTAAAAATGGCAATTTGGGTCACTCTGAGGGTTTAAAAAGTGGTTAATCAACATGAGGCACGATCCAATTGACATTTTGAATCATTTTTGGTACAGTCCAAAAAATCAATTTTCGGATGAAAAATGATGACTCCGGACATGTCGAACGATCCCAAAATGGTCAATATGGATGAAATTTTAACATTTATTCTTTTGACTCTAAATGACTGTTGGATGTGAATTATGACTTTGTCAACTAAAATAAGTGTGTTTAAAGTCATTTCTGTGCCTGAAATGGTTCAAAATTGAAGCTTTTGAGTAAGCAAAACTCTGTAAAAGTGGCAATTTTGGTGACTGTGAGGGTTTAAAAAGTGGTTATTCAACATGAGGCACGATCTAATTGACATTTTGAATCCTTTTTGGTACAGTCCAAAAGATCAATTTTCGGATGAAAAACGATGACTCCGGACATGTCGAACGATCCCAAAATGGTCAATATGGATGAAATTTTAACATTTAATCTTTTGACTCTAAATGACTGTTGGATGTGAATTATGACTTTTTCAACTAAAATAAGTGTGTTTTAAGTCATTTCTGTGCTTCAAAGGGGTCAAAATTGAAGCTTTTGAGTAATCAAAATTCTGTAAAAATGGCAATTTTGGTCACTGTGAGGCTTTAAAAAGTGGTTCTTCAACATGAGGCACGATCCAATTGACATTTTGAATCATTTTTTAAACAGTCCAAAAAATCAATTTTCGGATGAAAACGATGACTCCGGACATGTCGAACGATCCCAAAATGGCCAATATGGATGAAATTTTAACATTTAATCTTTTGACTGTAAATGACTGTTGGATGTGAATTATGACTTTGTCAACTAAAATAAGTGTGTTTAAAGTCATTTCTGTGCCTGAAACTGGTCAAAATTGAAGCTTTTGAGTAAGCAAAACTCTGTAAAAATGGCAATTTTGGTCACTCTGAGGGTTTAAAAAGTGGTTATTCAACATGAGGCACGACCCAATTGACATTTTGAATCATTTTTGGTACAGTCCAAAAAATCAATTTCCGGATGAAAAACGATGACTCCGGACCTGTTGAACGTTCTCAAAATGGTCTATAATGATGAAATTTTAACATTTAATCTTTTGACTCTAAATGACTGTTGGATGTGAATTATGACTTTGTTAACTAAAATAAGTGTGTTTTAAGTCATTTCTGTGCCTGAAACGGGTCAAAATTGAAGCTTTTGAGTAATCAAAACTCTGTAAAAATGGCAATTTTGGTCACTGTGAGGCTTTAAAAAGTGGTTATTCAACATGAGGCACGACCCAATTGACATTTTGAATCATTTTTGGTACAGTCCAAAAAATCAATTTCCGGATGAAAAACGATGACTCCGGACATGTCGAACGATCCCAAAATGGTCAATATGGATGAAATTATAACATTTAATCTTTTGACTCTAAATGACTGTTGGATGTGAATTATGACTTGGTCAACTAAAATAAGTGTGTTTAAAGTCATTTCTGTGCCTGAAACGGGTCAAAATTGAAGCTTTTGAGTAAGCAAAACTCTGTAAAAATGGCAATTTTGCTCACTCTGAGGGTTTAAAAAGTGGTTATTCAACATGAGGCACGATCCAATTGACATTTTGAATCATTTTTGGTACAGTCCAAAAAATCAATTTTCGGATGAAAAACGATGACTCCGGACATGTCGAACGATCCCAAAATGGTCAATATGGATGAAATTTTAACATTTAATCTTTTGACTCTAAATGACTGTTGGATGTGAATTATGACTTTTTCAACTAAAATAAGTGTGTTTAAAGTCATTTCTGTGCCTGAAATGGTTCAAAATGGAAGCTTTTGAGTAAGCAAAACTCTGTAAAAGTGGCAATTTTGGTGACTGTGAGGGTTTAAAAAGTGTTTATTCAACATGAGGCACGATCCAATTGACATTTTGAATCATTTTTGGTACAGTCCATAAAATAGATTTTCAGATAAAAAGGATGACTCCGGACATGTCGAACGATCCCAAAATGGCCAATATGGATGAAATTTTAACATTTAATCTTTTGACTGTAAATGACTGTTGGATGTGAATTATGACTTTGTCAATTAAATAAGTGTGTTTAAAGTCATTTCTGTGCCTGAAACGGGTCAAAATTGGAGCTTTTGAGTAAGCAAAACTCTGTAAAAATGGCAATTTTGCTCACTCTGAGGGTTTAAAAAGTGGTTATTCAACATGAGGCACGATCCAATTGACATTTTGAATCATTTTTGGTACAGTCCAAAAAATGATTTTTTCGGATGAAAAACGATGACTCCGGACATGTCGAACGATCCCAAAATGGTCAATATGGATGAAATTTTAACATTCAATCTTTTGACTGTAAATGACTGTTGGATGTGAATTATGACTTTGTCAACTAAAATGAGTGTGTTTAAAGTCATTTCTGTGCCTCAAAGGGGTCAAAATTGAAGCTTTTGAGTAATTAAAACTCTGTAAAAATGGCAATTTTGGTCACTCTGAGGCTTTAAAAAGTGGTTATTCAACATGAGGCACGATCCAATTGACATTTTGAATCATTTTTGGTACAGTCCAAAAAATCAATTTTCGGATGAAAAACGATGACTCCGGACATGTCGAACGATCCCAAAATGGTCAATATGGATGAAATTTTAACATTCAATCTTTTGACTGTAAATGACTGTTGGATGTGAATTATGACTTTGTCAACTAAAATAAGTGTGTTTAAAGTCATTTCTGTGCCTGAAACTGGTCAAAATTGAAGCTTTTGAGTAAGCAAAACTCTGTAAAAATGGCAATTTTGGTCACTCTGAGGGTTTAAAAAGTGGTTATTCAACATGAGGCACGACCCAATTGACATTTTGAATCATTTTTGGTACAGTCCAAAAAATCAATTTCCGGATGAAAAACGATGACTCCGGACCTGTTGAACGTTCTCAAAATGGTCTATAATGATGAAATTTTAACATTTAATCTTTTGACTCTAAATGACTGTTGGATGTGAATTATGACTTTGTCAACTAAAATAAGTGTGTTTTAAGTCATTTCTGTGCCTCAAAGGGGTCAAAATTGAAGCTTTTGAGTAATCATAACTCTGTAAACATGGCAATTTTGGTCACTGTGAGGGTTTAAAAAGTGGTTATTCAACATGAGGCACGATCCAATTGACATTTTGAATCATTTTTGGTACAGTCCAAAAAATGAATTTTCGGATGAAAAACGATGACTCCGGACATGTCGAACGATCCCAAAATGGTCAATATGGATGAAATTGTAACATTTAATCTTTTGACTGTAAATGACTGTTGGATGTGAATTAGGACTTTGTCAACTAAAATAAGTGTGTTTAAAGTCATTTCTGTGCCTGAAACGGGTCAAAATTGAAGCTTTTGAGTAATCAAAACTCTGTAAAAATGGCAATTTTGGTCACTGTGAGGCTTTAAAAAGTGGTTATTCAACATGAGGCACGATCCAATTGACATTTTGAATCATTTTTGGTACAGTCCAAAAAATGAATTTTCGGATGAAAAACGATGACTCCGGACATGTCGAACGATCCCATAATGGTCAATATGGATGAAATTTTAACATTTAATCTTTTGACTCTAAATGACTGTTGGATGTGAATTATGACTTGGTCAACTAAAATAAGTGTGTTTAAAGTCATTTCTGTGCCTGAAACGGGTCAAAATTGAAGCTTTTGCGTAAGCAAAACTCTGTAAAAATGGCAATTTTGGTCACTCTGAGGGTTTAAAAAGTGGGTATTCAACATGAGGCACGACCCAATTGACATTTTGAATCATTTTTGGTACAGTCCAAAAAATCAATTTCCGGATGAAAAACGATGACTCCGGACCTGTTGAACGTTCCCAAAATGGTCTATAATGATGAAATTTTAACATTTAATCTTTTGACTCTAAATGACTGTTGGATGTGAATTATGACTTTGTCAACTAAAATAAGTGTGTTTTAAGTCATTTCTGTGCCTCAAAGGGGTCAAAATTGAAGCTTTTGAGTAATCATAACTCTGTAAAAATGGCAATTTTGGTCACTGTGAGGGTTTAAAAAGTGGTTATTCAACATGAGGCACGATCCAATTGACATTTTGAATCATTTTTGGTACAGTCCAAAAAATGAATTTTCGGATGAAAAACGATGACTCCGGACATGTCGAACGATCCCAAAATGGTCAATATGGATGAAATTGTAACATTTAATCTTTTGACTGTAAATGACTGTTGGATGTGAATTAGGACTTTGTCAACTAAAATAAGTGTGTTTAAAGTCATTTCTGTGCCTGAAACGGGTCAAAATTGAAGCTTTTGAGTAATCAAAACTCTGTAAAAATGGCAATTTTGGTCACTGTGAGGCTTTAAAAAGTGGTTATTCAACATGAGGCACGATCCAATTGACATTTTGAATCATTTTTGGTACAGTCCAAAAAATGAATTTTCGGATGAAAAACGATGACTCCGGACATGTCGAACGATCCCAAAATGGTCAATATGGATGAAATTTTAACATTTAATCTTTTGACTCTAAATGACTGTTGGATGTGAATTATGACTTGGTCAACTAAAATAAGTGTGTTTAAAGTCATTTCTGTGCCTGAAACGGGTCGAAATTGAAGCTTTTGAGTAAGCAAAACTCTGTAAAAATGGCAATTTTGCTCACTCTGAGGGTTTAAAAAGTGGTTATTCAACATGAGGCACGATCCAATTGACATTTTGAATCATTTTTGGTACAGTCAAAAAAATCAATTTTTGGATGAAAAACGATGACTCCGGACATGTCGAACGATCCCAAAATGGCCAATATGGATGAAATTTTAACATTTAATCTTTTGACTGTAAATGACTGTTGGATGTGAATTATGACTTTGTCAACTAAAATAAGTGTGTTTAAAGTCATTTCTGTGCCTGAAACGGGTCAAAATTGAAGCTTTTGAGTACGCAAAACTCTGTAAAAATGGCAATTTGGGTCACTCTGAGGGTTTAAAAAGTGGTTATTCAACATGAGGCACGATCCAATTGACATTTTGAATCATTTTTGGTACAGTCCAAAAAATCAATTTTCGGATGAAAAATGATGACTCCGGACATGTCGAACGATCCCAAAATGGTCAATATGGATGAAATTTTAACATTTATTCTTTTGACTCTAAATGACTGTTGGATGTGAATTATGACTTTGTCAACTAAAATAAGTGTGTTTAAAGTCATTTCTGTGCCTGAAATGGTTCAAAATTGAAGCTTTTGAGTAAGCAAAACTCTGTAAAAGTGGCAATTTTGGTGACTGTGAGGGTTTAAAAAGTGGTTATTCAACATGAGGCACGATCTAATTGACATTTTGAATCCTTTTTGGTACAGTCCAAAAGATCAATTTTCGGATGAAAAACGATGACTCCGGACATGTCGAACGATCCCAAAATGGTCAATATGGATGAAATTTTAACATTTAATCTTTTGACTCTAAATGACTGTTGGATGTGAATTATGACTTTGTCAACTAAAATAAGTGTGTTTAAAGTCATTTCTGTGCCTGAAACGGGTCAAAATTGAAGCTTTTGAGTAATCAAAACTCTGTAAAAATGGCAATTTTGGTCACTGTGAGGCTTTAAAAAGTGTTTATTCAACATGAGGCACGATCCAATTGACATTTTGAATCATTTTTGGTACAGTCCAAAAAATGAATTTTCGGATGAAAAACGATGACTCCGGACATGTCGAACGATCCCAAAATGGTCAATATGGATGAAATTTTAACATTTAATCTTTTGACTCTAAATGACTGTTGGATGTGAATTATGACTTGGTCAACTAAAATAAGTGTGTTTAAAGTCATTTCTGTGCCTGAAACGGGTCAAAATTGAAGCTTTTGAGTAAGCAAAACTCTGTAAAAATGGCAATTTTGCTCACTCTGAGGGTTTAAAAAGTGGTTATTCAACATGAGGCACGATCCAATTGACATTTTGAATCATTTTTGGTACAGTCCAAAAAATCAATTTTCGGATGAAAAACGATGACTCCGGACATGTCGAACGATCCCAAAATGGTCAATATGGATGAAATTTTAACATTTAATCTTTTGACTCTAAATGACTGTTGGATGTGAATTATGACTTTTTCAACTAAAATAAGTGTGTTTAAAGTCATTTCTGTGCCTGAAATGGTTCAAAATGGAAGCTTTTGAGTAAGCAAAACTCTGTAAAAGTGGCAATTTTGGTGACTGTGAGGGTTTAAAAAGTGGTTATTCAACATGAGGCACGATCCAATTGACATTTTGAATCATTTTTGGTACAGTCCAAAAAATCAATTTTCAGATGAAAAACGATGACTCCGGACATGTCGAACGATCCCAAAATGGTCAATATGGATGAAATTGTAACATTTAATCTTTTGACTGTAAATGACTGTTGGATGTGAATTATGACTTTGTCAACTAAAATAAGTGTGTTTAAAGTCATTTCTGTGCCTGAAACGGGTCAAAATTTAAGCTTTTGAGTAAGCAAAAATCTGTAAAAATTGCAATTTTGGTCACTCTGAGGGTTTAAAAAGTGGTTATTCAACATGAGGCACGACCCAATTGACATTTTGAATCATTTTTGGTACAGTCCAAAAAATCAATTTCCGGATGAAAAACGATGACTCCGGACCTGTTGAACGTTCCCAAAATGGTCTATAATGATGAAATTTTAACATTTAATCTTTTGACTTTAAATGACTGTTGGATGTGAATTATGACTTTATCAACTAAAATAAGTGTGTTTTAAGTCATTTCTGTGCCTCAAAGGGGTCAAAATTGAAGCTTTTGAGTAATCATAACTCTGTAAAAATGGCAATTTTGGTCACTGTGAGGGTTTAAAAAGTGGTTATTCAACATGAGGCACGATCCAATTGACATTTTGAATCATTTTTGGTACAGTCCAAAAAATCAATTTTCGGATGAAAAACGATGACTCCGGACATGTCGAACGATCCCAAAATGGTCAATATGGGTGAAATTTTAACATTTAATCTTTTGACTCTAAATGACTGTTGGATGTGAATTATGACTTTGTCAACTAAAATAAGTGTGTTTAAAGTCATTTCTTTGCCTGAAACGGGTCAAAATTGAAGCTTTTGAGTAAGCAAAACTGTAAAAATGGCAATTTTGGTCACTCTGAGGGTTTAAAAAGTGTTTATTCAACATGAGGCACGATCCAATTGACATTTTGAATCATTTTTGGTACAGTCCAAAAAATCAATTTTCAGATGAAAACGATGACTCCGGACATGTCGAACGATCCCAAAATGGCCAATATGGATGAAATTTTAACATTTAATCTTTTGACTGTAAATGACTGTTGGATGTGAATTATGACTTTGTCAATTAAATAAGTGTGTTTAAAGTCATTTCTGTGCCTGAAACGGGTCAAAATTGAAGCTTTTGAGTAAGCAAAACTCTGTAAAAATGGCAATTTTGCTCACTCTGAGGGTTTAAAAAGTGGTTATTCAACATGAGGCTCGATCCAATGGACATTTTGAATCATTTTTGGTACAGTCCAAAAAATGAATTTTTGGATGAAAAACGATGACTCCGGACATGTCGAACGATCCCAAAATGGTCAATATGGATGAAATTTTAACATTCAATCTTTTGACTGTAAATGATTGTTGGATGTGAATTATGACTTTGTCAACTAAAATAAGTGTTTTTTAAGTCATTTCTGTGCTTCAAAGGGGTCAAAATTGAAGCTTTTGAGTAATCATAACTCTGTAAAAATGGTAATTTTGGTCACTGTGAGGGTTTAAAAAGTGGTTATTCAACATGAGGCACGATCCAATTGACATTTTGAATCATTTTTGGTACAGTCCAAAAAATCAATTTTCGGATGAAAACGATGACTCCGGACTTGTCGAACGATCCCAAAATGGTCAATATGGATGAAATTGTAACATTTAATCTTTTGACTGTAAATGACTGTTGGATGTGAATTAGGACTTTGTCAACTAAAATAAGTGTGTTTAAAGTCATTTCTGTGCCTGAAACGGGTCAAAATTGAAGCTTTTGAGTAATCAAAATTCTGTAAAAATGGCAATTTTGGTCACTGTGAGGCTTTAAAAAGTGGTTATTCAACATGAGGCACGATCCAATTGACATTTTGAATCATTTTTGGTACAGTCCAAAAAATCAATTTTCGGATGAAAACGATGACTCCGGACATGTCGAACGATCCCAAAATGGCCAATATGGATGAAATTTTAACATTTAATCTTTTGACTGTAAATGACTGTTGGATGTGAATTATGACTTTGTCAACTAAAATGAGTGTGTTTAAAGTCATTTCTGTGCCTCAAAGGGGTCAAAATTGAAGCTTTTGAGTAATTAAAACTCTGTAAAAATGGCAATTTTGGTCACTCTGAGGCTTTAAAAAGTGGTTATTCAACATGAGGCACGATCCAATTGACATTTTGAATCATTTTTGGTACAGTCCAAAAAATCAATTTCCGGATGAAAAACGATGACTCCGGACCTGTTGAACGTTCTCAAAATGGTCTATAATGATGAAATTTTAACATTTAATCTTTTGACTCTAAATGACTGTTGGATGTGAATTATGACTTTGTCAACTAAAATAAGTGTGTTTTAAGTCATTTCTGTGCCTCAAAGGGGTCAAAATTGAAGCTTTTGAGTAATCATAACTCTGTAAAAATGGCAATTTTGGTCACTGTGAGGGTTTAAAAAGTGGTTATTCAACATGAGGCACGATCCAATTGACATTTTGAATCATTTTTGGTACAGTCCAAAAAATGAATTTTCGGATGAAAAACGATGACTCCGGACATGTCGAACGATCCCAAAATGGTCAATATGGATGAAATTTTAACATTTAATCTTTTGACTCTAAATGACTGTTGGATGTGAATTATGACTTGGTCAACTAAAATAAGTGTGTTTAAAGTCATTTCTGTGCCTGAAACGGGTCAAAATTGAAGCTTTTGCGTAAGCAAAACTCTGTAAAAATGGCAATTTTGGTCACTCTGAGGGTTTAAAAAGTGGTTATTCAACATGAGGCACGATCCAATTGACATTTTGAATCATTTTTGGTACAGTCCAAAAAATGAATTTTCGGATGAAAAACGATACAGTCCAAAAATTCAATTTCTGGATGAAAAACGATGACTCCGGACCTGTTGAACGTTCCCAAAATGGTCTATAATGATGAAATTTTAACATTTAATCTTTTGACTCTAAATGACAGTTGGATGTGAATTATGACTTTGTCAACTAAAATAAGTGTGTTTTAAGTCATTTCTGTGCCTCAAAGGGGTCAAAATTGAAGCTTTTGAGTAATCATAACTCTGTAAAAATGGCAATTTTGGTCACTGTGAGGGTTTAAAAAGTGGTTATTCAACATGAGGCACGATCCAATTGACATTTTGAATCATTTTTGGTACAGTCCAAAAAATGAATTTTCGGATGAAAAACGATGACTCCGGACATGTCGAACGATCCCAAAATGGTCAATATGGATGAAATTGTAACATTTAATCTTTTGACTGTAAATGACTGTTGGATGTGAATTAGGACTTTGTCAACTAAAATAAGTGTGTTTAAAGTCATTTCTGTGCCTGAAACGGGTCAAAATTGAAGCTTTTGAGTAATCAAAACTCTGTAAAAATGGCAATTTTGGTCACTGTGAGGCTTTAAAAAGTGGTTATTCAACATGAAGCACGATCCAATTGACATTTTGAATCATTTTTGGTACAGTCCAAAAAATGAATTTTCGGATGAAAAACGATGACTCCGGACATGTCGAACGATCCCAAAATGGTCAATATGGATGAAATTTTAACATTTAATCTTTTGACTCTAAATGACTGTTGGATGTGAATTATGACTTGGTCAACTAAAATAAGTGTGTTTAAAGTCATTTCTGTGCCTCAAAGGGGTCAAAATTGAAGCTTTTGAGTAATTAAAACTCTGTAAAAATGGCAATTTTGGTCACTCTGAGGCTTTAAAAAGTGGTTATTCAACATGAGGCACGATCCAATTGACATTTTGAATCATTTTTGGTACAGTCCAAAAAATCAATTTTCGGATGAAAAACGATGACTCCGGACATGTCGAACGATCCCAAAATGGTCAATATGGATGAAATTTTAACATTCAATCTTTTGACTGTAAATGACTGTGGGATGTGAATTATGACTTTGTCAACTAAAATAAGTGTGTTTAAAGTCATTTCTGTGCCTGAAACTGGTCAAAATTGAAGCTTTTGAGTAAGCAAAACTCTGTAAAAATGGCAATTTTGGTCTCTCTGAGGGTTTAAAAAGTGGTTATTCAACATGAGGCACGACCCAATTGACATTTTGAATCATTTTTGGTACAGTCCAAAAAATGAATTTTCGGATGAAAAACGATGACTCCGGACATGTCGAACGATCCCAAAATGGTCAATATGGATGAAATTGTAACATTTAATCTTTTGACTGTAAATGACTGTTGGATGTGAATTAGGACTTTGTCAACTAAAATAAGTGTGTTTAAAGTCATTTCTGTGCCTGAAACGGGTCAAAATTGAAGCTTTTGAGTAATCAAAACTCTGTAAAAATGGCAATTTTGGTCACTGTGAGGCTTTAAAAAGTGGTTATTCAACATGAGGCACGATCCAATTGACATTTTGAATCATTTTTGGTACAGTCCAAAAAATGAATTTTCGGATGAAAAACGATGACTCCGGACATGTCGAACGATCCCAAAATGGTCAATATGGATGAAATTTTAACATTTAATCTTTTGACTCTAAATGACTGTTGGATGTGAATTATGACTTGGTCAACTAAAATAAGTGTGTTTAAAGTCATTTCTGTGCCTGAAACGGGTCAAAATTGAAGCTTTTGCGTAAGCAAAACTCTGTAAAAATGGCAATTTTGGTCACTCTGAGGGTTTAAAAAGTGGTTATTCAACATGAGGCACGACCCAATTGACATTTTGAATCATTTTTGGTACAGTCCAAAAAATCAATTTCCGGATGAAAAACGATGACTCCGGACCTGTTGAACGTTCCCAAAATGGTCTATAATGATGAAATTTTAACATTTAATCTTTTGACTCTAAATGACTGTTGGATGTGAATTATGACTTTGTCAACTAAAATAAGTGTGTTTTAAGTCATTTCTGTGCCTCAAAGGGGTCAAAATTGAAGCTTTTGAGTAATCATAACTCTGTAAAAATGGCAATTTTGGTCACTGTGAGGGTTTAAAAAGTGGTTATTCAACATGAGGCACGATCCAATTGACATTTTGAATCATTTTTGGTACAGTCCAAAAAATGAATTTTCGGATGAAAAACGATGACTCCGGACATGTCGAACGATCCCAAAATGGTCAATATGGATGAAATTGTAACATTTAATCTTTTGACTGTAAATGACTGTTGGATGTGAATTAGGACTTTGTCAACTAAAATAAGTGTGTTTAAAGTAATTTCTGTGCCTGAAACGGGTCAAAATTGAAGCTTTTGAGTAATCAAAACTCTGTAAAAATGGCAATTTTGGTCACTGTGAGGCTTTAAAAAGTGGTTATTCAACATGAGGCACGATCCAATTGACATTTTGAATCATTTTTGGTACAGTCCAAAAAATGAATTTTCGGATGAAAAACGATGACTCCGGACATGTCGAACGATCCCAAAATGGTCAATATGGATGAAATTTTAACATTTAATCTTTTGACTCTAAATGACTGTTGGATGTGAATTAGGACTTTGTCAACTAAAATAAGTGTGTTTAAAGTCATTTTGTGCCTGAAACGGGTCAAAATTGAAGCTTTTGAGTACGCAAAACTCTGTAAAAATGGCAATTTGGGTCACTCTGAGGGTTTAAAAAGTGGTTATTCAACATGAGGCACGATCCAATTGACATTTTGAATCATTTTTGGTACAGTCCAAAAAATCAATTTTCGGATGAAAAATGATGACTCCGGACATGTCGAACGATCCCAAAATGGTCAATATGGATGAAATTTTAACATTTATTCTTTTGACTCTAAATGACTGTTGGATGTGAATTATGACTTTGTCAACTAAAATAAGTGTGTTTAAAGTCATTTCTGTGCCTGAAATGGTTCAAAATTGAAGCTTTTGAGTAAGCAAAACTCTGTAAAAGTGGCAATTTTGGTGACTGTGAGGGTTTAAAAAGTGGTTATTCAACATGAGGCACGATCTAATTGACATTTTGAATCCTTTTTGGTACAGTCCAAAAGATCAATTTTCGGATGAAAAACGATGACTCCGGACATGTCGAACGATCCCAAAATGGTCAATATGGATGAAATTTTAACATTTAATCTTTTGACTCTAAATGACTGTTGGATGTGAATTATGACTTTTTCAACTAAAATAAGTGTGTTTTAAGTCATTTCTGTGCTTCAAAGGGGTCAAAATTGAAGCTTTTGAGTAATCAAAATTCTGTAAAAATGGCAATTTTGGTCACTGTGAGGCTTTAAAAAGTGGTTCTTCAACATGAGGCACGATCCAATTGACATTTTGAATCATTTTTGATACAGTCCAAAAAATCAATTTTCGGATGAAAACGATGACTCCGGACATGTCGAACGATCCCAAAATGGCCAATATGGATGAAATTTTAACATTTAATCTTTTGACTGTAAATGACTGTTGGATGTGAATTATGACTTTGTCAACTAAAATAAGTGTGTTTAAAGTCATTTCTGTGCCTGAAACTGGTCAAAATTGAAGCTTTTGAGTAAGCAAAACTCTGTAAAAATGGCAATTTTGGTCACTCTGAGGGTTTAAAAAGTGGTTATTCAACATGAGGCACGACCCAATTGACATTTTGAATCATTTTTGGTACAGTCCAAAAAATCAATTTCCGGATGAAAAACGATGACTCCGGACCTGTTGAACGTTCTCAAAATGGTCTATAATGATGAAATTTTAACATTTAATCTTTTGACTCTAAATGACTGTTGGATGTGAATTATGACTTTGTTAACTAAAATAAGTGTGTTTTAAGTCATTTCTGTGCCTGAAACGGGTCAAAATTGAAGCTTTTGAGTAATCAAAACTCTGTAAAAATGGCAATTTTGGTCACTGTGAGGCTTTAAAAAGTGGTTATTCAACATGAGGCACGATCCAATTGACATTTTGAATCATTTTTGGTACAGTCCAAAAAATGAATTTTCGGATGAAAAACGATGACTCCGGACATGTCGAACGATCCCAAAATGGTCAATATGGATGAAATTTTAACATTTAATCTTTTGACTCTAAATGACTGTTGGATGTGAATTATGACTTGGTCAACTAAAATAAGTGTGTTTAAAGTCATTTCTGTGCCTGAAACGGGTCAAAATTGAAGCTTTTGAGTAAGCAAAACTCTGTAAAAATGGCAATTTTGCTCACTCTGAGGGTTTAAAAAGTGGTTATTCAACATGAGGCACGATCCAATTGACATTTTGAATCATTTTTGGTACAGTCCAAAAAATCAATTTTCGGATGAAAAACGATGACTCCGGACATGTCGAACGATCCCAAAATGGTCAATATGGATGAAATTTTAACATTTAATCTTTTGACTCTAAATGACTGTTGGATGTGAATTATGACTTTTTCAACTAAAATAAGTGTGTTTAAAGTCATTTCTGTGCCTGAAATGGTTCAAAATGGAAGCTTTTGAGTAAGCAAAACTCTGTAAAAGTGGCAATTTTGGTGACTGTGAGGGTTTAAAAAGTGGTTATTCAACATGAGGCACGATCCAATTGACATTTTGAATCATTTTTGGTACAGTCCAAAAAATCAATTTTCAGATGAAAAACGATGACTCCGGACATGTCGAACGATCCCAAAATGGTCAATATGGATGAAATTGTAACATTTAATCTTTTGACTGTAAATGACTGTTGGATGTGAATTATGACTTTGTCAACTAAAATAAGTGTGTTTAAAGTCATTTCTGTGCCTGAAACGGGTCAAAATTTAAGCTTTTGAGTAAGCAAAAATCTGTAAAAATTGCAATTTTGGTCACTCTGAGGGTTTAAAAAGTGGTTATTCAACATGAGGCACGACCCAATTGACATTTTGAATCATTTTTGGTACAGTCCAAAAAATCAATTTCCGGATGAAAAACGATGACTCCGGACCTGTTGAACGTTCCCAAAATGGTCTATAATGATGAAATTTTAACATTTAATCTTTTGACTTTAAATGACTGTTGGATGTGAATTATGACTTTATCAACTAAAATAAGTGTGTTTTAAGTCATTTCTGTGCCTCAAAGGGGTCAAAATTGAAGCTTTTGAGTAATCATAACTCTGTAAAAATGGCAATTTTGGTCACTGTGAGGGTTTAAAAAGTGGTTATTCAACATGAGGCACGATCCAATTGACATTTTGAATCATTTTTGGTACAGTCCAAAAAATCAATTTTCGGATGAAAAACGATGACTCCGGACATGTCGAACGATCCCAAAATGGTCAATATGGGTGAAATTTTAACATTTAATCTTTTGACTCTAAATGACTGTTGGATGTGAATTATGACTTTGTCAACTAAAATAAGTGTGTTTAAAGTCATTTCTTTGCCTGAAACGGGTCAAAATTGAAGCTTTTGAGTAAGCAAAACTGTAAAAATGGCAATTTTGGTCACTCTGAGGGTTTAAAAAGTGTTTATTCAACATGAGGCACGATCCAATTGACATTTTGAATCATTTTTGGTACAGTCCAAAAAATCAATTTTCAGATGAAAACGATGACTCCGGACATGTCGAACGATCCCAAAATGGCCAATATGGATGAAATTTTAACATTTAATCTTTTGACTGTAAATGACTGTTGGATGTGAATTATGACTTTGTCAATTAAATAAGTGTGTTTAAAGTCATTTCTGTGCCTGAAACGGGTCAAAATTGAAGCTTTTGAGTAAGCAAAACTCTGTAAAAATGGCAATTTTGCTCACTCTGAGGGTTTAAAAAGTGGTTATTCAACATGAGGCACGATCCAATGGACATTTTGAATCATTTTTGGTACAGTCCAAAAAATGAATTTTCGGATGAAAAACGATGACTCCGGACATGTCGAACGATCCCAAAATGGTCAATATGGATGAAATTTTAACATTCAATCTTTTGACTGTAAATGATTGTTGGATGTGAATTATGACTTTGTCAACTAAAATAAGTGTGTTTTAAGTCATTTCTGTGCTTCAAAGGGGTCAAAATTGAAGCTTTTGAGTAATCATAACTCTGTAAAAATGGTAATTTTGGTCACTGTGAGGGTTTAAAAAGTGGTTATTCAACATGAGGCACGATCCAATTGACATTTTGAATCATTTTTGGTACAGTCCAAAAAATCAATTTTCGGATGAAAACGATGACTCCGGACTTGTCGAACGATCCCAAAATGGTCAATATGGATGAAATTGTAACATTTAATCTTTTGACTGTAAATGACTGTTGGATGTGAATTAGGACTTTGTCAACTAAAATAAGTGTGTTTAAAGTCATTTCTGTGCCTGAAACGGGTCAAAATTGAAGCTTTTGAGTAATCAAAATTCTGTAAAAATGGCAATTTTGGTCACTGTGAGGCTTTAAAAAGTGGTTATTCAACATGAGGCACGATCCAATTGACATTTTGAATCATTTTTGGTACAGTCCAAAAAATCAATTTTCGGATGAAAACGATGACTCCGGACATGTCGAACGATCCCAAAATGGCCAATATGGATGAAATTTTAACATTTAATCTTTTGACTGTAAATGACTGTTGGATGTGAATTATGACTTTGTCAACTAAAATGAGTGTGTTTAAAGTCATTTCTGTGCCTCAAAGGGGTCAAAATTGAAGCTTTTGAGTAATTAAAACTCTGTAAAAATGGCAATTTTGGTCACTCTGAGGCTTTAAAAAGTGGTTATTCAACATGAGGCACGATCCAATTGACATTTTGAATCATTTTTGGTACAGTCCAAAAAATCAATTTCCGGATGAAAAACGATGACTCCGGACCTGTTGAACGTTCTCAAAATGGTCTATAATGATGAAATTTTAACATTTAATCTTTTGACTCTAAATGACTGTTGGATGTGAATTATGACTTTGTCAACTAAAATAAGTGTGTTTTAAGTCATTTCTGTGCCTCAAAGGGGTCAAAATTGAAGCTTTTGAGTAATCATAACTCTGTAAAAATGGCAATTTTGGTCACTGTGAGGGTTTAAAAAGTGGTTATTCAACATGAGGCACGATCCAATTGACATTTTGAATCATTTTTGGTACAGTCCAAAAAATGAATTTTCGGATGAAAAACGATGACTCCGGACATGTCGAACGATCCCAAAATGGTCAATATGGATGAAATTTTAACATTTAATCTTTTGACTCTAAATGACTGTTGGATGTGAATTATGACTTGGTCAACTAAAATAAGTGTGTTTAAAGTCATTTCTGTGCCTGAAACGGGTCAAAATTGAAGCTTTTGCGTAAGCAAAACTCTGTAAAAATGGCAATTTTGGTCACTCTGAGGGTTTAAAAAGTGGTTATTCAACATGAGGCACGACCCAATTGACATTTTGAATCATTTTTGGTACAGTCCAAAAATTCAATTTCCGGATGAAAAACGATGACTCCGGACCTGTTGAACGTTCCCAAAATGGTCTATAATGATGAAATTTTAACATTTAATTTTTTGACTCTAAATGACAGTTGGATGTGAATTATGACTTTGTCAACTAAAATAAGTGTGTTTTAAGTCATTTCTGTGCCTCAAAGGGGTCAAAATTGAAGCTTTTGAGTAATCATAACTCTGTAAAAATGGCAATTTTGGTCACTGTGAGGGTTTAAAAAGTGGTTATTCAACATGAGGCACGATCCAATTGACATTTTGAATCATTTTTGGTACAGTCCAAAAAATGAATTTTCGGATGAAAAACGATACAGTCCAAAAATTCAATTTCTGGATGAAAAACGATGACTCCGGACCTGTTGAACGTTCCCAAAATGGTCTATAATGATGAAATTTTAACATTTAATCTTTTGACTCTAAATGACAGTTGGATGTGAATTATGACTTTGTCAACTAAAATAAGTGTGTTTTAAGTCATTTCTGTGCCTCAAAGGGGTCAAAATTGAAGCTTTTGAGTAATCATAACTCTGTAAAAATGGCAATTTTGGTCACTGTGAGGGTTTAAAAAGTGGTTATTCAACATGAGGCACGATCCAATTGACATTTTGAATCATTTTTGGTACAGTCCAAAAAATGAATTTTCGGATGAAAAACGATGACTCCGGACATGTCGAACGATCCCAAAATGGTCAATATGGATGAAATTGTAACATTTAATCTTTTGACTGTAAATGACTGTTGGATGTGAATTAGGACTTTGTCAACTAAAATAAGTGTGTTTAAAGTCATTTCTGTGCCTGAAACGGGTCAAAATTGAAGCTTTTGAGTAATCAAAACTCTGTAAAAATGGCAATTTTGGTCACTGTGAGGCTTTAAAAAGTGGTTATTCAACATGAGGCACGACCCAATTGACATTTTGAATCATTTTTGGTACAGTCCAAAAAATGAATTTTCGGATGAAAAACGATGACTCCGGACATGTCGAACGATCCCAAAATGGTCAATATGGATGAAATTTTAACATTTAATCTTTTGACTCTAAATGACTGTTGGATGTGAATTATGACTTGGTCAACTAAAATAAGTGTGTTTAAAGTCATTTCTGTGCCTCAAAGGGGTCAAAATTGAAGCTTTTGAGTAATTAAAACTCTGTAAAAATGGCAATTTTGGTCACTCTGAGGCTTTAAAAAGTGGTTATTCAACATGAGGCACGATCCAATTGACATTTTGAATCATTTTTGGTACAGTCAAAAAAATCAATTTTCGGATGAAAAACGATGACTCCGGACATGTCGAACGATCCCAAAATGGCCAATATGGATGAAATTTTAACATTTAATCTTTTGACTGTAAATGACTGTTGGATGTGAATTATGACTTTGTCAACTAAAATAAGTGTGTTTAAAGTCATTTCTGTGCCTGAAACGGGTCAAAATTGAAGCTTTTGAGTACGCAAAACTCTGTAAAAATGGCAATTTGGGTCACTCTGAGGGTTTAAAAAGTGGTTATTCAACATGAGGCACGATCCAATTGACATTTTGAATCATTTTTGGTACAGTCCAAAAAATCAATTTTCGGATGAAAAATGATGACTCCGGACATGTCGAACGATCCCAAAATGGTCAATATGGATGAAATTGTAACATTTAATCTTTTGACTGTAAATGACTGTTGGATGTGAATTAGGACTTTGTCAACTAAAATAAGTGTGTTTAAAGTCATTTCTGTGCCTGAAACGGGTCAAAATTGAAGCTTTTGAGTAATCAAAACTCTGTAAAAATGGCAATTTTGGTCACTGTGAGGCTTTAAAAAGTGGTTATTCAACATGAGGCACGATCCAATTGACATTTTGAATCATTTTTGGTACAGTCCAAAAAATGAATTTTCGGATGAAAAACGATGACTCCGGACATGTCGAACGATCCCAAAATGGTCAATATGGATGAAATTTTAACATTTAATCTTTTGACTCTAAATAACTGTTGGATGTGAATTATGACTTGGTCAACTAAAATAAGTGTGTTTAAAGTCATTTCTGTGCCTGAAACGGGTCAAAATTGAAGCTTTTGCGTAAGCAAAACTCTGTAAAAATGGCAATTTTGGTCACTCTGAGGGTTTAAAAAGTGGTTATTCAACATGAGGCACGACCCAATTGACATTTTGAATCATTTTTGGTACAGTCCAAAAAATCAATTTCCGGATGAAAAACGATGACTCCGGACCTGTTGAACGTTCCCAAAATGGTCTATAATGATGAAATTTTAAAATTTAATCTTTTGACTCTAAATGACTGTTGGATGTGAATTATGACTTTGTCAACTAAAATAAGTGTGTTTTAAGTCATTTCTGTGCCTCAAAGGGGTCAAAATTGAAGCTTTTGAGTAATCATAACTCTGTAAAAATGGCAATTTTGGTCACTGTGAGGGTTTAAAAAGTGGTTATTCAACATGAGGCACGATCCAATTGACATTTTGAATCATTTTTGGTACAGTCCAAAAAATGAATTTTCGGATGAAAAACGATGACTCCGGACATGTCGAACGATCCCAAAATGGTCAATATGGATGAAATTGTAACATTTAATCTTTTGACTGTAAATGACTGTTGGATGTGAATTAGGACTTTGTCAACTAAAATAAGTGTGTTTAAAGTAATTTCTGTGCCTGAAACGGGTCAAAATTGAAGCTTTTGAGTAATCAAAACTCTGTAAAAATGGCAATTTTGGTCACTGTGAGGCTTTAAAAAGTGGTTATTCAACATGAGGCACGATCCAATTGACATTTTGAATCATTTTTGGTACAGTCCAAAAAATGAATTTTCGGATGAAAAACGATGACTCCGGACATGTCGAACGATCCCAAAATGGTCAATATGGATGAAATTTTAACATTTAATCTTTTGACTCTAAATGACTGTTGGATGTGAATTATGACTTGGTCAACTAAAATAAGTGTGTTTAAAGTCATTTCTGTGCCTGAAACGGGTCAAAATTGAAGCTTTTGAGTAAGCAAAACTCTGTAAAAATGGCAATTTTGCTCACTCTGAGGGTTTAAAAAGTGGTTATTCAACATGAGGCACGATCCAATTGACATTTTGAATCATTTTTGGTACAGTCAAAAAAATCAATTTTCGGATGAAAAACGATGACTCCGCACATGTCGAACAATCCCAAAATGGCCAATATGGATGAAATTTTAACATTTAATCTTTTGACTGTAAATGACTGTTGGATGTGAATTATGACTTTGTCAACTAAAATAAGTGTGTTTAAAGTCATTTCTGTGCCTGAAACGGGTCAAAATTGAAGCTTTTGAGTACGCAAAACTCTGTAAAAATGGCAATTTGGGTCACTCTGAGGGTTTAAAAAGTGGTTATTCAACATGAGGCACGATCCAATTGACATTTTGAATCATTTTTGGTACAGTCCAAAAAATCAATTTTCGGATGAAAAATGATGACTCCGGACATGTCGAACGATCCCAAAATGGTCAATATGGATGAAATTTTAACATTTATTCTTTTGACTCTAAATGACTGTTGGATGTGAATTATGACTTTGTCAACTAAAATAAGTGTGTTTAAAGTCATTTCTGTGCCTGAAATGGTTCAAAATTGAAGCTTTTGAGTAAGCAAAACTCTGTAAAAGTGGCAATTTTGGTGACTGTGAGGGTTTAAAAAGTGGTTATTCAACATGAGGCACGATCTAATTGACATTTTGAATCCTTTTTGGTACAGTCCAAAAGATCAATTTTCGGATGAAAAACGATGACTCCGGACATGTCGAACGATCCCAAAATGGTCAATATGGATGAAATTTTAACATTTAATCTTTTGACTCTAAATGACTGTTGGATGTGAATTATGACTTTTTCAACTAAAATAAGTGTGTTTTAAGTCATTTCTGTGCTTCAAAGGGGTCAAAATTGAAGCTTTTGAGTAATCAAAATTCTGTAAAAATGGCAATTTTGGTCACTGTGAGGCTTTAAAAAGTGGTTCTTCAACATGAGGCACGATCCAATTGACATTTTGAATCATTTTTGATACAGTCCAAAAAATCAATTTTCGGATGAAAACGATGACTCCGGACATGTCGAACGATCCCAAAATGGCCAATATGGATGAAATTTTAACATTTAATCTTTTGACTGTAAATGACTGTTGGATGTGAATTATGACTTTGTCAACTAAAATAAGTGTGTTTAAAGTCATTTCTGTGCCTGAAACTGGTCAAAATTGAAGCTTTTGAGTAAGCAAAACTCTGTAAAAATGGCAATTTTGGTCACTCTGAGGGTTTAAAAAGTGGTTATTCAACATGAGGCACGACCCAATTGACATTTTGAATCATTTTTGGTACAGTCCAAAAAATCAATTTCCGGATGAAAAACGATGACTCCGGACCTGTTGAACGTTCTCAAAATGGTCTATAATGATGACATTTTAACATTTAATCTTTTGACTCTAAATGACTGTTGGATGTGAATTATGACTTTGTTAACTAAAATAAGTGTGTTTTAAGTCATTTCTGTGCCTGAAACGGGTCAAAATTGAAGCTTTTGAGTAATCAAAACTCTGTAAAAATGGCAATTTTGGTCACTGTGAGGCTTTAAAAAGTGGTTATTCAACATGAGGCACGACCCAATTGACATTTTGAATCATTTTTGGTACAGTCCAAAAAATCAATTTCCGGATGAAAAACGATGACTCCGGACATGTCGAACGATCCCAAAATGGTCAATATGGATGAAATTTTAACATTCAATCTTTTGACTCTAAATGACTGTTGGATGTGAATTATGACTTTGTCAACTAAAATAAGTGTGTTTCAAGTCATTTCTGTGCTTCAAAGGGGTCAAAATTGAAGCTTTTGAGTAATCATAACTCTGTAAAAATGGTAATTTTGGTCACTGTGAGGGTTTAAAAAGTGGTTATTCAACATGAGGCACGATCCAATTGACATTTTGAATCATTTTTGGTACAGTCCAAAAAATCAATTTTCGGATGAAAACGATGACTCCGGACTTGTCGAACGATCCCAAAATGGTCAATATGGATGAAATTGTAACATTTAATCTTTTGACTGTAAATGACTGTTGGATGTGAATTAGGACTTTGTCAACTAAAATAAGTGTGTTTAAAGTCATTTCTGTGCCTGAAACGGGTCAAAATTAAAGCTTTTGAGTAATCAAAATTCTGTAAAAATGGCAATTTTGGTCACTGTGAGGCTTTAAAAAGTGGTTATTCAACATGAGGCACGATCCAATTGACATTTTGAATCATTTTTGGTACAGTCCAAAAAATCAATTTTCGGATGAAAACGATGACTCCGGACATGTCGAACAATCCCAAAATGGCCAATATGGATGAAATTTTAACATTTAATCTTTTGACTGTAAATGACTGTTGGATGTGAATTATGACTTTGTCAACTAAAATGAGTGTGTTTAAAGTCATTTCTGTGCCTCAAAGGGGTCAAAATTGAAGCTTTTGAGTAATTAAAACTCTGTAAAAATGGCAATTTTGGTCACTCTGAGGCTTTAAAAAGTGGTTATTCAACATGAGGCACGATCCAATTGACATTTTGAATCATTTTTGGTACAGTCCAAAAAATCAATTTTCGGATGAAAAACGATGACTCCGGACATGTCGAACGATCCCAAAATGGTCAATATGGATGAAATTTTAACATTCAATCTTTTGACTGTAAATGACTGTTGGATGTGAATTATGACTTTGTCAACTAAAATAAGTGTGTTTAAAGTCATTTCTGTGCCTGAAACTGGTCAAAATTGAAGCTTTTGAGTAAGCAAAACTCTGTAAAAATGGCAATTTTGGTCACTCTGAGGGTTTAAAAAGTGGTTATTCAACATGAGGCACGACCCAATTGACATTTTGAATCATTTTTGGTACAGTCCAAAAAATCAATTTCCGGATGAAAAACGATGACTCCGGACCTGTTGAACGTTCTCAAAATGGTCTATAATGATGAAATTTTAACATTTAATCTTTTGACTCTAAAGGACTGTTGGATGTGAATTATGACTTTGTCAACTAAAATAAGTGTGTTTTAAGTCATTTCTGTGCCTCAAAGGGGTCAAAATTGAAGCTTTTGAGTAATCATAACTCTGTAAAAATGGCAATTTTGGTCACTGTGAGGGTTTAAAAAGTGGTTATTCAACATGAGGCACGATCCAATTGACATTTTGAATCATTTTTGGTACAGTCCAAAAAATGAATTTTCGGATGAAAAACGATGACTCCGGACATGTCGAACGATCCCAAAATGGTCAATATGGATGAAATTGTAACATTTAATCTTTTGACTGTAAATGACTGTTGGATGTGAATTAGGACTTTGTCAACTAAAATAAGTGTGTTTAAAGTCATTTCTGTGCCTGAAACGGGTCAAAATTGAAGCTTTTGAGTAATCAAAACTCTGTAAAAATGGCAATTTTGGTCACTGTGAGGCTTTAAAAAGTGGTTATTCAACATGAGGCACGATCCAATTGACATTTTGAATCATTTTTGGTACAGTCCAAAAAATGAATTTTCGGATGAAAAACGATGACTCCGGACATGTCGAACGATCCCAAAATGGTCAATATGGATGAAATTTTAACATTTAATCTTTTGACTCTAAATGACTGTTGGATGTGAATTATGACTTGGTCAACTAAAATAAGTGTGTTTAAAGTCATTTCTGTGCCTGAAACGGGTCAAAATTGAAGCTTTTGCGTAAGCAAAACTCTGTAAAAATGGCAATTTTGCTCACTCTGAGGGTTTAAAAAGTGGTTATTCAACATGAGGCACGACCCAATTGACATTTTGAATCATTTTTGGTACAGACCAAAAAATCAATTTCCGGATGAAAAACGATGACTCCGGACCTGTTGAACGTTCCCAAAATGGTCTATAATGATGAAATTTTAACATTTAATCTTTTGACTCTAAATGACTGTTGGATGTGAATTATGACTTTGTCAACTAAAATAAGTGTGTTTTAAGTCATTTCTGTGCCTCAAAGGGGTCAAAATTGAAGCTTTTGAGTAATCATAACTCTGTAAAAATGGCAATTTTGGTCACTGTGAGGGTTTAAAAAGTGGTTATTCAACATGAGGCACGATCCAATTGACATTTTGAATCATTTTTGGTACAGTCCAAAAAATGAATTTTCGGATGAAAAACGATGACTCCGGACATGTCGAACGATCCCAAAATGGTCAATATGGATGAAATTGTAACATTTAATCTTTTGACTGTAAATGACTGTTGGATGTGAATTAGGGCTTTGTCAACTAAAATAAGTGTGTTTAAAGTAATTTCTGTGCCTGAAACGGGTCAAAATTGAAGCTTTTGAGTAATCAAAACTCTGTAAAAATGGCAATTTTGGTCACTGTGAGGCTTTAAAAAGTGGTTATTCAACATGAGGCACGATCCAATTGACATTTTGAATCATTTTTGGTACAGTCCAAAAAATGAATTTTCGGATGAAAAACGATGACTCCGGACATGTCGAACGATCCCAAAATGGTCAATATGGATGACATTTTAACATTTAATCTTTTGACTCTAAATGACTGTTGGATGTGAATTATGACTTGGTCAACTAAAATAAGTGTGTTTAAAGTCATTTCTGTGCCTGAAACGGGTCAAAATTGAAGCTTTTGCGTAAGCAAAACTCTGTAAAAATGGCAATTTTGGTCACTCTGAGGGTTTAAAAAGTGGTTATTCAACATGAGGCACGACCCAATTGACATTTTGAATCATTTTTGGTACAGTCCAAAAAATCAATTTCCGGATGAAAAACGATGACTCCGGACCTGTTGAACGTTCCCAAAATGGTCTATAATGATGACATTTTAACATTTAATCTTTTGACTCTAAATGACTGTTGGATGTGAATTATGACTTTGTCAAATAAAATAAGTGTGTTTTAAGTCATTTCTGTGCCTCAAAGGGGTCAAAATTGAAGCTTTTGAGTAATCATAACTCTGTAAAAATGGCAATTTTGGTCACTGTGAGGGTTTAAAAAGTGGTTATTCAACATGAGGCACGATCCAATTGACATTTTGAATCATTTTTGGTACAGTCCAAAAAATGAATTTTCGGATGAAAAACGATGATTCCGGACATGTCGAACGATCCCAAAATGGTCAATATGGATGAAATTGTAACATTTAATCTTTTGACTGTAAATGACTGTTGGATGTGAATTAGGACTTTGTCAACTAAAATAAGTGTGTTTAAAGTCATTTCTGTGCCTGAAACGGGTCAAAATTGAAGCTTTTGAGTAATCAAAACTCTGTAAAAATGGCAATTTTGGTCACTGTGAGGCTTTAAAAAGTGGTTATTCAACATGAGGCACGATCCAATTGACATTTTGAATCATTTTTGGTACAGTCCAAAAAATGAATTTTCGGATGAAAAATGATGACTCCGGACATGTCGAACGATCCCAAAATGGTCAATATGGATGAAATTTTAACATTTAATCTTTTGACTCTAAATGACTGTTGGATGTGAATTATGACTTGGTCAACTAAAATAAGTGTGTTTAAAGTCATTTCTGTGCCTGAAACGGGTCAAAATTGAAGCTTTTGAGTAAGCAAAACTCTGTAAAAATGGCAATTTTGCTCACTCTGAGGGTTTAAAAAGTGGTTATTCAACATGAGGCACGATCCAATTGACATTTTGAATCATTTTTGGTACAGTCAAAAAAATCAATTTTCGGATGAAAAACGATGACTCCGGACATGTCGAACGATCCCAAAATGGCCAATATGGATGAAATTTTAACATTTAATCTTTTGACTGTAAATGACTGTTGGATGTGAATTATGACTTTGTCAACTAAAATAAGTGTGTTTAAAGTCATTTCTGTGCCTGAAACGGGTCAAAATTGAAGCTTTTGAGTACGCAAAACTCTGTAAAAATGGCAATTTGGGTCACTCTGAGGGTTTAAAAAGTGGTTATTCAACATGAGGCACGATCCAATTGACATTTTGAATCATTTTTGGTACAGTCCAAAAAATCAATTTTCGGATGAAAAACGATGACTCCGGACATGTCGAACGATCCCAAAATGGTCAATATGGATGAAATTTTAACATTTATTCTTTTGACTCTAAATGACTGTTGGATGTGAATTATGACTTTGTCAACTAAAATAAGTGTGTTTAAAGTCATTTCTGTGCCTGAATGGTTCAAAATTGAAGCTTTTGAGTAAGCAAAACTCTGTAAAAGTGGCAATTTTGGTGACTGTGAGGGTTTAAAAAGTGGTTATTCAACATGAGGCACGATCCAATTGACATTTTGAATCATTTTTGGTACAGTCCAAAAGATCAATTTCCGGATGAAAAACGATGACTCCCAAAATGGTCCAATATGGATGAAATTTTAACATTTAATCTTTTGACTCTAAATGACTGTTGGATGTGAATTATGACTTTTTCAACTAAAATAAGTGTGTTTTAAGTCATTTTCTGTGCTTCAAAGGGGTCAAAATTGAAGCTTTTGAGTAATCAAAATTCTGTAAAAATGGCAATTTTGGTCACTGTGAGGCTTTAAAAAGTGGTTATTCAACATGAGGCACGATCCAATTGGACATTTTGAATCATTTTTGATACAGTCCAAAAAATCAATTTTCGGATGAAAACGATGACTCCGGACATGTCGAACGATCCCAAAATGGCCAATATGGATGAAATTTTAACATTTAATCTTTTGACTGTAAATGACTGTTGGATGTGAATTATGACTTTGTCAACTAAAATGAGTGTGTTTAAAGTCATTTCTGTGCCTCAAAGGGGTCAAAATTGAAGCTTTTGAGTAATTAAAACTCTGTAAAAATGGCAATTTTGGTCACTCTGAGGCTTTAAAAAGTGGTTATTCAACATGAGGCACGATCCAATTGACATTTTGAATCATTTTTGGTACAGTCCAAAAAATCAATTTTCGGATGAAAAACGATGACTCCGGACATGTCGAACGATCCCAAAATGGTCAATATGGATGAAATTTTAACATTCAATCTTTTGACTGTAAATGACTGTTGGATGTGAATTATGACTTTGTCAACTAAAATAAGTGTGTTTAAAGTCATTTCTGTGCCTGAAACTGGTCAAAATTGAAGCTTTTGAGTAAGCAAAACTCTGTAAAAATGGCAATTTCGGTCACTCTGAGGGTTTAAAAAGTGGTTATTCAACATGAGGCACGACCCAATTGACATTTTGAATCATTTTTGGTACAGTCCAAAAAATCAATTTCCGGATGAAAAACGATGACTCCGGACCTGTTGAACGTTCTCAAAATGGTCTATAATGATGAAATTTTAACATTTAATCTTTTGACTCTAAATGACTGTTGGATGTGAATTATGACTTTGTCAACTAAAATAAGTGTGTTTTAAGTCATTTCTGAGCCTCAAAGGGGTCAAAATTGAAGCTTTTGAGTAATCATAACTCTGTAAAAATGGCAATTTTGGTCACTGTGAGGGTTTAAAAAGTGGTTATTCAACATGAGGCACGATCCAATTGACATTTTGAATAATTTTTGGTACAGTCCAAAAAATGAATTTTCGGATGAAAAACGATGACTCCGGACATGTCGAACGATCCCAAAATGGTCAATATGGATGAAATTGTAACATTTAATCTTTTGACTGTAAATGACTGTTGGATGTGAATTAGGACTTTGTCAACTAAAATAAGTGTGTTTAAAGTCATTTCTGTGCCTGAAACGGGTCAAAATTGAAGCTTTTGAGTAATCAAAACTCTGTAAAAATGGCAACTTTGGTCACTGTGAGGCTTTAAAAAGTGGTTATTCAACATGAGGCACGATCCAATTGACATTTTGAATCATTTTTGGTACAGTCCAAAAAATGAATTTTCGGATGAAAAACGATGACTCCGGACATGTCGAACGATCCCAAAATGGTCAATATGGATGAAATTTTAACATTTAATCTTTTGACTCTAAATGACTGTTGGATGTGAATTATGACTTTGTCAACTAAAATAAGTGTGTTTTAAGTCATTTCTGTGCCTCAAAGGGGTCAAAATTGAAGCTTTTGCGTAAGCAAAACTCTGTAAAAATGGCAATTTTGGTCACTGTGAGGGTTTAAAAAGTGGTTATTCAACATGAGGCACGATCCAATTGACATTTTGAATCATTTTTGGTACAGTCCAAAAAATCAATTTCCGGATGAAAAACGATGACTCCGGACCTGTTGAACGTTCCCAAAATGGTCTATAATGATGAAATTTTAACATTTAATCTTTTGACTGTAAATGACTGTTGGATGTGAATTAGGACTTTGTCAACTAAAATAAGTGTGTTTAAAGTCATTTCTGTGCCTGAAACGGGTCAAAATTGAAGCTTTTGAGTAATCAAAACTCTGTAAAAATGGCAATTTTGGTCACTGTGAGGCTTTAAAAAGTGGTTATTCAACATGAGGCACGATCCAATTGACATTTTGAATCATTTTTGGTACAGTCCAAAAAATGAATTTTCGGATGAAAAACGATGACTCCGGACATGTCGAACGATCCCAAAATGGTCAATATGGATGAAATTGTAACATTTAATCTTTTGACTGTAAATGACTGTTGGATGTGAATTAGGACTTTGTCAACTAAAATAAGTGTGTTTAAAGTCATTTCTGTGCCTGAAATGGTTCAAAATTGAAGCTTTTGAGTAAGCAAAACTCTGTAAAAGTGGCAATTTTGGTGACTGTGAGGGTTTAAAAAGTGGTTATTCAACATGAGGCACGATCTAATTGACATTTTGAATCCTTTTTGGTACAGTCCAAAAGATCAATTTTCGGATGAAAAACGATGACTCCGGACATGTCGAACGATCCCAAAATGGTCAATATGGATGAAATTTTAACATTTAATCTTTTGACTCTAAATGACTGTTGGATGTGAATTATGACTTTGTCAACTAAAATAAGTGTGTTTAAAGTCATTTCTGTGCCTGAAACTGGTCAAAATTGAAGCTTTTGAGTAATCAAAACTCTGTAAAAATGGCAATTTTGGTCACTGTGAGGCTTTAAAAAGTGGTTATTCAACATGAGGCACGATCCAATTGACATTTTGAATCATTTTTGGTACAGTCCAAAAAATCAATTTTCGGATGAAAAACGATGACTCCGGACATGTCGAACGATCCCAAAATGGTCAATATGGATGAAATTTTAACATTTAATCTTTTGACTCTAAATGACTGTTGGATGTGAATTATGACTTTTTCAACTAAAATAAGTGTGTTTAAAGTCATTTCTGTGCCTGAAATGGTTCAAAATGGAAGCTTTTGAGTAAGCAAAACTCGTAAAAGTGGCAATTTTGGTGACTGTGAGGGTTTAAAAAGTGGTTATTCAACATGAGGCACGATCCAATTGACATTTTGAATCATTTTTGGTACAGTCCAAAAAATCAATTTTCAGATGAAAAACGATGACTCCGGACATGTCGAACGATCCCAAAATGGTCAATATGGATGAAATTGTAACATTTAATCTTTTGACTGTAAATGACTGTTGGATGTGAATTATGACTTTGTCAACTAAAATAAGTGTGTTTAAAGTCATTTCTGTGCCTGAAACGGGTCAAAATTTAAGCTTTTGAGTAAGCAAAAATCTGTAAAAATTGCAATTTTGGTCACTCTGAGGGTTTAAAAAGTGGTTATTCAACATGAGGCACGACCCAATTGACATTTTGAATCATTTTTGGTACAGTCCAAAAAATCAATTTCCGGATGAAAAACGATGACTCCGGACCTGTTGAACGTTCCCAAAATGGTCTATAATGATGAAATTTTAACATTTAATCTTTTGACTTTAAATGACTGTTGGATGTGAATTATGACTTTATCAACTAAAATAAGTGTGTTTTAAGTCATTTCTGTGCCTCAAAGGGGTCAAAATTGAAGCTTTTGAGTAATCATAACTCTGTAAAAATGGCAATTTTGGTCACTGTGAGGGTTTAAAAAGTGGTTATTCAACATGAGGCACGATCCAATTGACATTTTGAATCATTTTTGGTACAGTCCAAAAAATCAATTTTCGGATGAAAAACGATGACTCCGGACATGTCGAACGATCCCAAAATGGTCAATATGGATGAAATTTTAACATTTAATCTTTTGACTCTAAATGACTGTTGGATGTGAATTATGACTTTGTCAACTAAAATAAGTGTGTTTAAAGTCATTTCTTTGCCTGAAACGGGTCAAAATTGAAGCTTTTGAGTAAGCAAAACTGTAAAAATGGCAATTTTGGTCACTCTGAGGGTTTAAAAAGTGTTTATTCAACATGAGGCACGATCCAATTGACATTTTGAATCATTTTTGGTACAGTCCAAAAAATCAATTTTCAGATGAAAACGATGACTCCGGACATGTCGAACGATCCCAAAATGGCCAATATGGATGAAATTTTAACATTTAATCTTTTGACTGTAAATGACTGTTGGATGTGAATTATGACTTTGTCAATTAAATAAGTGTGTTTAAAGTCATTTCTGTGCCTGAAACGGGTCAAAATTGAAGCTTTTGAGTAAGCAAAACTCTGTAAAAATGGCAATTTTGCTCACTCTGAGGGTTTAAAAAGTGGTTATTCAACATGAGGCACGATCCAATGGACATTTTGAATCATTTTTGGTACAGTCCAAAAAATGAATTTTCGGATGAAAAACGATGACTCCGGACATGTCGAACGATCCCAAAATGGTCAATATGGATGAAATTTTAACATTCAATCTTTTGACTGTAAATGACTGTTGGATGTGAATTATGACTTTGTCAACTAAAATAAGTGTGTTTTAAGTCATTTCTGTGCTTCAAAGGGGTCAAAATTGAAGCTTTTGAGTAATCATAACTCTGTAAAAATGGTAATTTTGGTCACTGTGAGGGTTTAAAAAGTGGTTATTCAACATGAGGCACGATCCAATTGACATTTTGAATCATTTTTGGTACAGTCCAAAAAATCAATTTTCGGATGAAAACGATGACTCCGGACTTGTCGAACGATCCCAAAATGGTCAATATGGATGAAATTGTAACATTTAATCTTTTGACTGTAAATGACTGTTGGATGTGAATTAGGACTTTGTCAACTAAAATAAGTGTGTTTAAAGTCATTTCTGTGCCTGAAACGGGTCAAAATTGAAGCTTTTGAGTAATCAAAATTCTGTAAAAATGGCAATTTTGGTCACTGTGAGGCTTTAAAAAGTGGTTATTCAACATGAGGCACGATCCAATTGACATTTTGAATCATTTTTGGTACAGTCCAAAAAATCAATTTTCGGATGAAAACGATGACTCCGGACATGTCGAACAATCCCAAAATGGCCAATATGGATGAAATTTTAACATTTAATCTTTTGACTGTAAATGACTGTTGGATGTGAATTATGACTTTGTCAACTAAAATGAGTGTGTTTAAAGTCATTTCTGTGCCTCAAAGGGGTCAAAATTGAAGCTTTTGAGTAATTAAAACTCTGTAAAAATGGCAATTTTGGTCACTCTGAGGCTTTAAAAAGTGGTTATTCAACATGAGGCACGATCCAATTGACATTTTGAATCATTTTTGGTACAGTCCAAAAAATCAATTTTCGGATGAAAAACGATGACTCCGGACCTGTTGAACGTTCCCAAAATGGTCTATAATGATGAAATTTTAACATTTAATCTTTTGACTCTAAATGACTGTTGGATGTGAATTATGACTTTGTCAACTAAAATAAGTGTGTTTTAAGTCATTTCTGTGCCTCAAAGGGGTCAAAATTGAAGCTTTTGAGTAATCATAACTCTGTAAAAATGGCAATTTTGGTCACTGTGAGGGTTTAAAAAGTGGTTATTCAACATGAGGCACGATCCAATTGACATTTTGAATCATTTTTGGTACAGTCCAAAAAATGAATTTTCGGATGAAAAACGATGACTCCGGACATGTCGAACGATCCCAAAATGGTCAATATGGATGAAATTGTAACATTTAATCTTTTGACTGTAAATGACTGTTGGATGTGAATTAGGACTTTGTCAACTAAAATAAGTGTGTTTAAAGTCATTTCTGTGCCTGAAACGGGTCAAAATTGAAGCTTTTGAGTAATCAAAACTCTGTAAAAATGGCAATTTTGGTCACTGTGAGGCTTTAAAGAGTGGTTATTCAACATGAGGCACGATCCAATTGACATTTTGAATCATTTTTGGTACAGTCCAAAAAATGAATTTTCGGATGAAAAACGATGACTCCGGACATGTCGAACGATCGAAAATGGTCAATATGGATGAAATTTTAACATTTAATCTTTTGACTCTAAATGACTGTTGGATGTGAATTATGACTTGGTCAACTAAAATAAGTGTGTTTAAAGTCATTTCTGTGCCTGAAACGGGTCAAAATTGAAGCTTTTGAGTAAGCAAAACTCTGTAAAAATGGCAATTTTGCTCACTCTGAGGGTTTAAAAAGTGGTTATTCAACATGAGGCACGATCCAATTGACATTTTGAATCATTTTTGGTACAGTCCAAAAAATCAATTTTCAGATGAAAAACGATGACTCCGGACATGTCGAACGATCCCAAAATGGTCAATATGGATGAAATTGTAACATTTAATCTTTTGACTGTAAATGACTGTTGGATGTGAATTATGACTTTGTCAACTAAAATAAGTGTGTTTAAAGTCATTTCTGTGCCTGAAACGGGTCAAAATTTAAGCTTTTGAGTAAGCAAAAATCTGTAAAAATTGCAATTTTGGTCACTCTGAGGGTTTAAAAAGTGGTTATTCAACATGAGGCACGACCCAATTGACATTTTGAATCATTTTTGGTACAGTCCAAAAAATCAATTTCCGGATGAAAAACGATGACTCCGGACCTGTTGAACGTTCCCAAAATGGTCTATAATGATGAAATTTTAACATTTAATCTTTTGACTCTAAATGACTGTTGGATGTGAATTATGACTTTGTCAACTAAAATAAGTGTGTTTTAAGTCATTCCTGTGCCTCAAAGGGGTCAAAATTGAAGCTTTTGAGTAATCATAACTCTGTAAAAATGGCAATTTTGGTCACTGTGAGGGTTTAAAAAGTGGTTATTCAACATGAGGCACGATCCAATTGACATTTTGAATCATTTTTGGTACAGTCCAAAAAATGAACTTTCGGATGAAAAACGATGACTCCGGACATGTCGAACGATCCCAAAATGGTCAATATGGATGAAATTGTAACATTTAATCTTTTGACTGTAAATGACTGTTGGATGTGAATTAGGACTTTGTCAACTAAAATAAGTGTGTTTAAAGTCATTTCTGTGCCTGAAACGGGTCAAAATTGAAGCTTTTGAGTAATCAAAACTCTGTAAAAATGGCAATTTTGGTCACTGTGAGGCTTTAAAAAGTGGTTATTCAACACGAGGCACGATCCAATTGACATTTTGAATCATTTTTGGTACAGTCCAAAAAATGAATTTTCGGATGAAAAACGATGACTCCGGACATGTCGAACGATCCCAAAATGGTCAATATGGATGAAATTTTAACATTTAATCTTTTGACTCTAAATGACTGTTGGATGTGAATTATGACTTGGTCAACTAAAATAAGTGTGTTTAAAGTCATTTCTGTGCCTGAAACGGGTCAAAATTGAAGCTTTTGAGTAAGCAAAACTCTGTAAAAATGGCAATTTTGCTCACTCTGAGGGTTTAAAAAGTGGTTATTCAACATGAGGCACGATCCAATTAACATTTTGAATCATTTTTGGTACAGTCCAAAAAATCAATTTTCGGATGAAAACGATGACTCCGGACATGTTGAACGATCCCAAAATGGCCAATATGGATGAAATTTTAACATTTAATCTTTTGACTGTAAAAGACTGTTGGATGTGAATTATGACTTTGTCAACTAAAATGAGTGTGTTTAAAGTCATTTCTGTGCCTCAAAGGGGTCAAAATTGAAGCTTTTGAGTAATTAAAACTCTGTAAAAATGGCAATTTTGGTCACTCTGAGGCTTTAAAAAGTGGTTATTCAACATGAGGCACGATCCAATTGACATTTTGAATCATTTTTGGTACAGTCCAAAAAATCAATTTTCGGATGAAAAACGATGACTCCGGACATGTCGAACGATCCCAAAATGGTCAATATGGATGAAATTTTAACATTCAATCTTTTGACTGTAAATGACTGTTGGATGTGAATTATGACTTTGTCAACTAAAATAAGTGTGTTTAAAGTCATTTCTGTGCCTGAAACTGGTTAAAATTGAAGCTTTTGAGTAAGCAAAACTCTGTAAAAATGGCAATTTTGGTCACTCTGAGGGTTTAAAAAGTGGTTATTCAACATGAGGCACGACCCAATTGACATTTTGAATCATTTTTGGTACAGTCCAAAAAATCAATTTCCGGATGAAAAACGATGACTCCGGACCTGTTGAACGTTCCCAAAATGGTCTATAATGATGAAATTTTAACATTTAATCTTTTGACTCTAAATGACTGTTGGATGTGAATTATGACTTTGTCAACTAAAATAAGTGTGTTTTAAGTCATTTCTGTGCCTCAAAGGGGTCAAAATTGAAGCTTTTGAGTAATCATAACTCTGTAAAAATGGCAATTTTGGTCACTGTGAGGGTTTAAAAAGTGGTTATTCAACATGAGGCACGATCCAATTGACATTTTGAATCATTTTTGGTACAGTCCAAAAAATGAATTTTCGGATGAAAAACGATGACTCCGGACATGTCGAACGATCCCAAAATGGTCAATATGGATGAAATTGTAACATTTAATCTTTTGACTGTAAATGACTGTTGGATGTGAATTAGGACTTTGTCAACTAAAATAAGTGTGTTTAAAGTCATTTCTGTGCCTGAAACGGGTCAAAATTGAAGCTTTTGAGTAATCAAAACTCTGTAAAAATGGCAATTTTGGTCACTGTGAGGCTTTAAAGAGTGGTTATTCAACATGAGGCACGATCCAATTGACATTTTGAATCATTTTTGGTACAGTCCAAAAAATGAATTTTCGGATGAAAAACGATGACTCCGGACATGTCGAACGATCCCAAAATGGTCAATATGGATGAAATTTTAACATTTAATCTTTTGACTCTAAATGACTGTTGGATGTGAATTATGACTTGGTCAACTAAAATAAGTGTGTTTAAAGTCATTTCTGTGCCTGAAACGGGTCAAAATTGAAGCTTTTGAGTAAGCAAAACTCTGTAAAAATGGCAATTTTGCTCACTCTGAGGGTTTAAAAAGTGGTTATTCAACATGAGGCACGATCCAATTGACATTTTGAATCATTTTTGGTACAGTCCAAAAAATGAATTTTCGGATGAAAAACGATGACTCCGGACATGTCGAACGATCCCAAAATGGTCAATATGGATGAAATTTTAACATTCAATCTTTTGACTGTAAATGACTGTTGGATGTGAATTAGGACTTTGTCAACTAAAATAAGTGTGTTTAAAGTCATTTCTGTGCCTGAAACGGGTCAAAATTGAAGCTTTTGAGTAATCAAAATTCTGTAAAAATGGCAATTTTGGTCACTGTGAGCCTTTAAAAAGTGGTTATTCAACATGAGGCACGATCCAATTGACATTTTGAATCATTTTTGGTACAGTCCAAAAAATCAATTTTCGGATGAAAACGATGACTCCGGACATGTTGAACGATCCCAAAATGGCCAATATGGATGAAATTTTAACATTTAATCTTTTGACTGTAAAAGACTGTTGGATGTGAATTATGACTTTGTCAACTAAAATGAGTGTGTTTAAAGTCATTTCTGTGCCTCAAAGGGGTCAAAATTGAAGCTTTTGAGTAATTAAATCTCTGTAAAAATGGCAATTTTGGTCACTCTGAGGCTTTAAAAAGTGGTTATTCAACATGAGGCACGATCCAATTGACATTTTGAATCATTTTTGGTACAGTCCAAAAAATCAATTTTCGGATGAAAAACGATGACTCCGGACATGTCGAACGATCCCAAAATGGTCAATATGGATGAAATTTTAACATTCAATCTTTTGACTGTAAATGACTGTTGGATGTGAATTATGACTTTGTCAACTAAAATAAGTGTGTTTAAAGTCATTTCTGTGCCTGAAACTGGTCAAAATTGAAGCTTTTGAGTAAGCAAAACTCTGTAAAAATGGCAATTTTGGTCACTCTGAGGGTTTAAAAAGTGGTTATTCAACATGAGGCTCGACCCAATTGACATTTTGAATCATTTTTGGTACAGTCCAAAAAATCAATTTCCGGATGAAAAACGATGACTCCGGACCTGTTGAACGTTCCCAAAATGGTCTATAATGATGAAATTTTAACATTTAATCTTTTGACTCTAAATGACTGTTGGATGTGAATTATGACTTTGTCAACTAAAATAAGTGTGTTTTAAGTCATTTCTGTGCCTCAAAGGGGTCAAAATTGAAGCTTTTGAGTAATCATAACTCTGTAAAAATGGCAATTTTGGTCACTGTGAGGGTTTAAAAAGTGGTTATTCAACATGAGGCACGATCCAATTGACATTTTGAATCATTTTTGGTACAGTCCAAAAAATGAATTTTCGGATGAAAAACGATGACTCCGGACATGTCGAACGATCCCAAAATGGTCAATATGGATGAAATTGTAACATTTAATCTTTTGACTGTAAATGACTGTTGGATGTGAATTAGGACTTTGTCAACTAAAATAAGTGTGTTTAAAGTCATTTCTGTGCCTGAAACGGGTCAAAATTGAAGCTTTTGAGTAATCAAAACTCTGTAAAAATGGCAATTTTGGTCACTGTGAGGCTTTAAAGAGTGGTTATTCAACATGAGGCACGATCCAATTGACATTTTGAATCATTTTTGGTACAGTCCAAAAAATGAATTTTCGGATGAAAAACGATGACTCCGGACATGTCGAACGATCGAAAATGGTCAATATGGATGAAATTTTAACATTTAATCTTTTGACTCTAAATGACTGTTGGATGTGAATTATGACTTGGTCAACTAAAATAAGTGTGTTTAAAGTCATTTCTGTGCCTGAAACGGGTCAAAATTGAAGCTTTTGAGTAAGCAAAACTCTGTAAAAATGGCAATTTTGCTCACTCTGAGGGTTTAAAAAGTGGTTATTCAACATGAGGCACGATCCAATTGACATTTTGAATCATTTTTGGTACAGTCCAAAAAATCAATTTTCGGATGAAAAACGATGACTCCGGACATGTCGAACGATCCCAAAATGGTCAATATGGATGAAATTTTAACATTCAATCTTTTGACTGTAAATGACTGTTGGATGTGAATTATGACTTTGTCAACTAAAATAAGTGTGTTTAAAGTCATTTCTGTGCCTGAAACTGGTCAAAATTGAAGCTTTTGAGTAAGCAAAACTCTGTAAAAATGGCAATTTTGGTCACTCTGAGGGTTTAAAAAGTGGTTATTCAACATGAGGCTCGACCCAATTGACATTTTGAATCATTTTTGGTACAGTCCAAAAAATCAATTTCCGGATGAAAAACGATGACTCCGGACCTGTTGAACGTTCCCAAAATGGTCTATAATGATGAAATTTTAACATTTAATCTTTTGACTCTAAATGACTGTTGGATGTGAATTATGACTTTGTCAACTAAAATAAGTGTGTTTTAAGTCATTTCTGTGCCTCAAAGGGGTCAAAATTGAAGCTTTTGAGTAATCATAACTCTGTAAAAATGGCAATTTTGGTCACTGTGAGGGTTTAAAAAGTGGTTATTCAACATGAGGCACGATCCAATTGACATTTTGAATCATTTTTGGTACAGTCCAAAAAATGAATTTTCGGATGAAAAACGATGACTCCGGACATGTCGAACGATCCCAAAATGGTCAATATGGATGAAATTGTAACATTTAATCTTTTGACTGTAAATGACTGTTGGATGTGAATTAGGACTTTGTCAACTAAAATAAGTGTGTTTAAAGTCATTTCTGTGCCTGAAACGGGTCAAAATTGAAGCTTTTGAGTAATCAAAACTCTGTAAAAATGGCAATTTTGGTCACTGTGAGGCTTTAAAGAGTGGTTATTCAACATGAGGCACGATCCAATTGACATTTTGAATCATTTTTGGTACAGTCCAAAAAATGAATTTTCGGATGAAAAACGATGACTCCGGACATGTCGAACGATCGAAAATGGTCAATATGGATGAAATTTTAACATTTAATCTTTTGACTCTAAATGACTGTTGGATGTGAATTATGACTTGGTCAACTAAAATAAGTGTGTTTAAAGTCATTTCTGTGCCTGAAACGGGTCAAAATTGAAGCTTTTGAGTAAGCAAAACTCTGTAAAAATGGCAATTTTGCTCACTCTGAGGGTTTAAAAAGTGGTTATTCAACATGAGGCACGATCCAATTGACATTTTGAATCATTTTTGGTACAGTCCAAAAAATCAATTTTCGGATGAAAAACGATGACTCCGGACATGTCGAACGATCCCAAAATGGTCAATATGGATGAAATTTTAACATTTAATCTTTTGACTCTAAATGACTGTTGGATGTGAATTATGACTTTTTCAACTAAAATAAGTGTGTTTAAAGTCATTTCTGTGCCTGAAATGGTTCAAAATGGAAGCTTTTGAGTAAGCAAAACTCTGTAAAAGTGGCAATTTTGGTGACTGTGAGGGTTTAAAAAGTGGTTATTCAACATGAGGCATGATCCAATTGACATTTTGAATCATTTTTGGTACAGTCCAAAAAATCAATTTTCAGATGAAAAACGATGACTCCGGACATGTCGAACGATCCCAAAATGGTCAATATGGATGAAATTGTAACATTTAATCTTTTGACTGTAAATGACTGTTGGATGTGAACTATGACTTTGTCAACTAAAATAAGTGTGTTTAAAGTCATTTCTGTGCCTGAAACGGGTCAAAATTTAAGCTTTTGAGTAAGCAAAAATCTGTAAAAATTGCAATTTTGGTCACTCTGAGGGTTTAAAAAGTGGTTATTCAACATGAGGCACGACCCAATTGACATTTTGAATCATTTTTGGTACAGTCCAAAAAATCAATTTCCGGATGAAAAACGATGACTCCGGACCTGTTGAACGTTCCCAAAATGGTCTATAATGATGAAATTTTAACATTTAATCTTTTGACTTTAAATGACTGTTGGATGTGAATTATGACTTTATCAACTAAAATAAGTGTGTTTTAAGTCATTTCTGTGCCTCAAAGGGGTCAAAATTGAAGCTTTTGAGTAATCATAACTCTGTAAAAATGGCAATTTTGGTCACTGTGAGGGTTTAAAAAGTGGTTATTCAACATGAGGCACGATCCAATTGACATTTTGAATCATTTTTGGTACAGTCCAAAAAATCAATTTTCGGATGAAAAACGATGACTCCGGACATGTCGAACGATCCCAAAATGGTCAATATGGATGAAATTTTAACATTTAATCTTTTGACTCTAAATGACTGTTGGATGTGAATTATGACTTTGTCAACTAAAATAAGTGTGTTTAAAGTCATTTCTTTGCCTGAAACGGGTCAAAATTGAAGCTTTTGAGTAAGCAAAACTGTAAAAATGGCAATTTTGGTCACTCTGAGGGTTTAAAAAGTGTTTATTCAACATGAGGCACGATCCAATTGACATTTTGAATCATTTTTGGTACAGTCCAAAAAATCAATTTTCAGATGAAAACGATGACTCCGGACATGTCGAACGATCCCAAAATGGCCAATATGGATGAAATTTTAACATTTAATCTTTTGATGTAAATGACTGTTGGATGTGAATTATGACTTTGTCAATTAAATAAGTGTGTTTAAAGTCATTTCTGTGCCTGAAACGGGTCAAAATTGAAGCTTTTGAGTAAGCAAAACTCTGTAAAAATGGCAATTTTGCTCACTCTGAGGGTTTAAAAAGTGGTTATTCAACATGAGGCACGATCCAATTGACATTTTGAATCATTTTTGGTACAGTCCAAAAAATCAATTTTCGGATGAAAACGATGACTCCGGACTTGTCGAACGATCCCAAAATGGTCAATATGGATGAAATTGTAACATTTAATCTTTTGACTGTAAATGACTGTTGGATGTGAATTAGGACTTTGTCAACTAAAATAAGTGTGTTTAAAGTCATTTCTGTGCCTGAAACGGGTCAAAATTGAAGCTTTTGAGTAATCAAAATTCTGTAAAAATGGCAATTTTGGTCACTGTGAGGCTTTAAAAAGTGGTTATTCAACATGAGGCACGATCCAATTGACATTTTGAATCATTTTTGATACAGTCCAAAAAATCAATTTTCGGATGAAAACGATGACTCCGGACATGTCGAACGATCCCAAAATGGCCAATATGGATGAAATTTTAACATTTAATCTTTTGACTGTAAATGACTGTTGGATGTGAATTATGAGTTTGTCAACTAAAATGAGTGTGTTTAAAGTCATTTCTGTGCCTCAAAGGGGTCAAAATTGAAGCTTTTGAGTAATTAAAACTCTGTAAAAATGGCAATTTTGGTCACTCTGAGGCTTTAAAAAGTGGTTATTCAACATGAGGCACGATCCAATTGACATTTTGAATCATTTTTGGTACAGTCCAAAAAATCAATTTTCGGATGAAAAACGATGACTCCGGACATGTCGAACGATCCCAAAATGATCAATATGGATGAAATTTTAACATTCAATCTTTTGACTGTAAATGACTGTTGGATGTGAATTATGACTTTGTCAACTAAAATAAGTGTGTTTAAAGTCATTTCTGTGCCTGAAACTGGTCAAAATTGAAGCTTTTGAGTAAGCAAAACTCTGTAAAAATGGCAATTTTGGTCACTCTGAGGGTTTAAAAAGTGGTTATTCAACATGAGGCACGACCCAATTGACATTTTGAATCATTTTTGGTACAGTCCAAAAAATCAATTTCCGGATGAAAAACGATGACTCCGGACCTGTTGAACGTTCTCAAAATGGTCTATAATGATGAAATTTTAACATTTAATCTTTTGACTCTAAATGACTGTTGGATGTGAATTATGACTTTGTCAACTAAAATAAGTGTGTTTTAAGTCATTTCTGTGTCTCAAAGGGGTCAAAATTGAAGCTTTTGAGTAATCATAACTCTGTAAAAATGGCAATTTTGGTCACTGTGAGGGTTTAAAAAGTGGTTATTCAACATGAGGCACGATCCAATTGACATTTTGAATCATTTTTGGTACAGTCCAAAAAATGAATTTTCGGATGAAAAACGATGACTCCGGACATGTCGAACGATCCCAAAATGGTCAATATGGATGAAATTGTAACATTTAATCTTTTGACTGTAAATGACTGTTGGATGTGAATTAGGACTTTGTCAACTAAAATAAGTGTGTTTAAAGTCATTTCTGTGCCTGAAACGGGTCAAAATTGAAGCTTTTGAGTAATCAAAACTCTGTAAAAATGGCAATTTTGGTCACTGTGAGGCTTTAAAAAGTGGTTATTCAACATGAGGCACGATCCAATTGACATTTTGAATCATTTTTGGTACAGTCCAAAAAATGAATTTTCGGATGAAAAACGATGACTCCGGACATGTCGAACGATCCCAAAATGGTCAATATGGATGAAATTTTAACATTTAATCTTTTGACTCTAAATGACTGTTGGATGTGAATTATGACTTGGTCAACTAAAATAAGTGTGTTTAAAGTCATTTCTGTGCCTGAAACGGGTCAAAATTGAAGCTTTTGAGTAAGCAAAACTCTGTAAAAATGGCAATTTTGCTCACTCTGAGGGTTTAAAAAGTGGTTATTCAACATGAGGCACGATCCAATTGACATTTTGAATCATTTTTGGTACAGTCCAAAAAATCAATTTTCGGATGAAAAACGATGACTCCGGACATGTCGAACGATCCCAAAATGGTCAATATGGATGAAATTTTAACATTTAATCTTTTGACTCTAAATGACTGTTGGATGTGAATTATGACTTTTTCAACTAAAATAAGTGTGTTTAAAGTCATTTCTGTGCCTGAAATGGTTCAAAATGGAAGCTTTTGAGAGTAAGCAAAACTCTGTAAAAGTGGCAATTTTGGTGACTGTGAGGGTTTAAAAAGTGGTTATTCAACATGAGGCACGATCCAATTGACATTTTGAATCATTTTTGGTACAGTCCAAAAAATCAATTTTCAGATGAAAAACGATGACTCCGGACATGTCGAACGATCCCAAAATGGTCAATATGGATGAAATTGTAACATTTAATCTTTTGACTGTAAATGACTGTTGGATGTGAATTATGACTTTGTCAACTAAAATAAGTGTGTTTAAAGTCATTTCTGTGCCTGAAACGGGTCAAAATTTAAGCTTTTGAGTAAGCAAAAATCTGTAAAAATTGCAATTTTGGTCACTCTGAGGGTTTAAAAAGTGGTTATTCAACATGAGGCACGACCCAATTGACATTTTGAATCATTTTTGGTACAGTCCAAAAAATCAATTTCCGGATGAAAAACGATGACTCCGGACCTGTTGAACGTTCCCAAAATGGTCTATAATGATGAAATTTTAACATTTAATCTTTTGACTTTAAATGACTGTTGGATGTGAATTATGACTTTATCAACTAAAATAAGTGTGTTTTAAGTCATTTCTGTGCCTCAAAGGGGTCAAAATTGAAGCTTTTGAGTAATCATAACTCTGTAAAAATGGCACTTTTGGTCACTGTGAGGGTTTAAAAAGTGGTTATTCAACATGAGGCACGATCCAATTGACATTTTGAATCATTTTTGGTACAGTCCAAAAAATCAATTTTCGGATGAAAAACGATGACTCCGGACATGTCGAACGATCCCAAAATGGTCAATATGGATGAAATTTTAACATTTAATCTTTTGACTCTAAATGACTGTTGGATGTGAATTATGACTTTGTCAACTAAAATAAGTGTGTTTAAAGTCATTTCTTTGCCTGAAACGGGTCAAAATTGAAGCTTTTGAGTAAGCAAAACTGTAAAAATGGCAATTTTGGTCACTCTGAGGGTTTAAAAAGTGTTTATTCAACATGAGGCACGATCCAATTGACATTTTGAATCATTTTTAGTACAGTCCAAAAAATCAATTTTCAGATGAAAACGATGACTCCGGACATGTCGAACGATCCCAAAATGGCCAATATGGATGAAATTTTAACATTTAATCTTTTGACTGTAAATGACTGTTGGATGTGAATTATGACTTTGTCAATTAAATAAGTGTGTTTAAAGTCATTTCTGTGCCTGAAACGGGTCAAAATTGAAGCTTTTGAGTAAGCAAAACTCTGTAAAAATGGCAATTTTGCTCACTCTGAGGGTTTAAAAAGTGGTTATTCAACATGAGGCACGATCCAATTGACATTTTGAATCATTTTTGGTACAGTCCAAAAAATGAATTTTCGGATGAAAAACGATGACTCCGGACATGTCGAACGATCCCAAAATGGTCAATATGGATGAAATTTTAACATTCAATCTTTTGACTGTAAATGACTGTTGGATGTGAATTATGACTTTGTCAACTAAAATAAGTGTGTTTTAAGTCATTTCTGTGCTTCAAAGGGGTCAAAATTGAAGCTTTTGAGTAATCATAACTCTGTAAAAATGGTAATTTTGGTCACTGTGAGGGTTTAAAAAGTGGTTATTCAACATGAGGCACGATCCAATTGACATTTTGAATCATTTTTGGTACAGTCCAAAAAATCAATTTTCGGATGAAAACGATGACTCCGGACTTGTCGAACGATCCCAAAATGGTCAATATGGATGAAATTGTAACATTTAATCTTTTGACTGTAAATGACTGTTGGATGTGAATTAGGACTTTGTCAACTAAAATAAGTGTGTTTAAAGTCATTTCTGTGCCTGAAACGGGTCAAAATTGAAGCTTTTGAGTAATCAAAATTCTGTAAAAATGGCAATTTTGGTCACTGTGAGGCTTTAAAAAGTGGTTATTCAACATGAGGCACGATCCAATTGACATTTTGAATCATTTTTGGTACAGTCCAAAAAATCAATTTTCGGATGAAAAACGATGACTCCGGACATGTCGAACGATCCCAAAATGGTCAATATGGATGAAATTTTAACATTCAATCTTTTGACTGTAAATGACTGTTGGATGTGAATTATGACTTTGTCAACTAAAATAAGTGTGTTTAAAGTCATTTCTGTGCCTGAAACTGGTCAAAATTGAAGCTTTTGAGTAGTCATAACTCTGTAAAAATGGCAATTTTGGTCACTGTGAGGGTTTAAAAAGTGGTTATTCAACATGAGGCACGATCCAATTGACATTTTGAATCATTTTTGGTACAGTCCAAAAAATGAATTTTCGGATGAAAAACGATGACTCCGGACATGTCGAACGATCCCAAAATGGTCAATATGGATGAAATTGTAACATTTAATCTTTTGACTGTAAATGACTGTTGGATGTGAATTAGGACTTTGTCAACTAAAATAAGTGTGTTTAAAGTCATTTCTGTGCCTGAAACGGGTCAAAATTGAAGCTTTTGAGTAATCAAAACTCTGTAAAAATGGCAATTTTGGTCACTGTGAGGCTTTAAAAAGTGGTTATTCAACATGAGGCACGATCCAATTGACATTTTGAATCATTTTTGGTACAGTCCAACAAATGAATTTTCGGATGAAAAACGATGACTCCGGACATGTCGAACGATCCCAAAATGGTCAATATGGATGAAATTTTAACATTTAATCTTTTGACTCTAAATGACTGTTGGATGTGAATTATGACTTGGTCAACTAAAATAAGTGTGTTTAAAGTCATTTCTGTGCCTGAAACGGGTCAAAATTGAAGCTTTTGCGTAAGCAAAACTCTGTAAAAATGGCAATTTTGGTCACTCTGAGGGTTTAAAAAGTGGTTATTCAACATGAGGCACGACCCAATTGACATTTTGAATCATTTTTGGTACAGTCCAAAAAATCAATTTCCGGATGAAAAACGATGACTCCGGACCTGTTGAACGTTCCCAAAATGGTCTATAATGATGAAATTTTAACATTTAATCTTTTGACTCTAAATGACTGTTGGATGTGAATTATGACTTTGTCAACTAAAATAAGTGTGTTTTAAGTCATTTCTGTGCCTCAAAGGGGTCAAAATTGAAGCTTTTGAGTAATCATAACTCTGTAAAAATGGCAATTTTGGTCACTGTGAGGGTTTAAAAAGTGGTTATTCAACATGAGGCACGATCCAATTGACATTTTGAATCATTTTTGGTACAGTCCAAAAAATGAATTTTCGGATGAAAAACGATGACTCCGGACATGTCGAACGATCCCAAAATGGTCAATATGGATGAAATTGTAACATTTAATCTTTTGACTGTAAATGACTGTTGGATGTGAATTAGGACTTTGTCAACTAAAATAAGTGTGTTTAAAGTCATTTCTGTGCCTGAAACGGGTCAAAATTGAAGCTTTTGAGTAATCAAAACTCTGTAAAAATGGCAATTTTGGTCACTGTGAGGCTTTAAAAAGTGGTTATTCAACATGAGGCACGATCCAATTGACATTTTCAATCATTTTTGGTACAGTCCAAAAAATGAATTTTCGGATGAAAAACGATGACTCCGGACATGTCGAACGATCCCAAAATGGTCAATATGGATGAAATTTTAACATTTAATCTTTTGACTCTAAATGACTGTTGGATGTGAATTATGACTTTTTCAACTAAAATAAGTGTGTTTAAAGTCATTTCTGTGCCTGAAATGGTTCAAAATGGAAGCTTTTGAGTAAGCAAAACTCTGTAAAAGTGGCAATTTTGGTGACTGTGAGGGTTTAAAAAGTGGTTATTCAACATGAGGCACGATCCAATTGACATTTTGAATCATTTTTGGTACAGTCCAAAAAATCAATTTTCAGATGAAAAACGATGACTCCGGACATGTCGAACGATCCCAAAATGGTCAATATGGATGAAATTGTAACATTTAATCTTTTGACTGTAAATGACTGTTGGATGTGAATTATGACTTTGTCAACTAAAATAAGTGTGTTTAAAGTCATTTCTGTGCCTGAAACGGGTCAAAATTTAAGCTTTTGAGTAAGCAAAAATCTGTAAAAATTGCAATTTTGGTCACTCTGAGGGTTTAAAAAGTGGTTATTCAACATGAGGCACGACCCAATTGACATTTTGAATCATTTTTGGTACAGTCCAAAAAATCAATTTCCGGATGAAAAACGATGACTCCGGACCTGTTGAACGTTCCCAACATGGTCTATAATGATGAAATTTTAACATTTAATCTTTTGACTTTAAATGACTGTTGGATGTGAATTATGACTTTATCAACTAAAATAAGTGTGTTTTAAGTCATTTCTGTGCCTCAAAGGGGTCAAAATTGAAGCTTTTGAGTAATCATAACTCTGTAAAAATGGCAATTTTGGTCACTGTGAGGGTTTAAAAAGTGGTTATTCAACATAAGGCACGATCCAATTGACATTTTGAATCATTTTTGGTACAGTCCAAAAAATCAATTTTCGGATGAAAAACGATGACTCCGGACATGTCGAACGATCCCAAAATGGTCAATATGGATGAAATTTTAACATTTAATCTTTTGACTCTAAATGACTGTTGGATGTGAATTATGACTTTGTCAACTAAAATAAGTGTGTTTAAAGTCATTTCTTTGCCTGAAACGGGTCAAAATTGAAGCTTTTGAGTAAGCAAAACTGTAAAAATGGCAATTTTGGTCACTGTGAGGGTTTAAAAAGTGGTTATTCAACATGAGGCACGATCCAATTGACATTTTGAATCATTTTTGGTACAGTCCAAAAAATCAATTTTCGGATGAAAACGATGACTCCGGACTTGTCGAACGATCCCAAAATGGTCAATATGGATGAAATTGTAACATTTAATCTTTTGACTGTAAATGACTGTTGGATGTGAATTAGGACTTTGTCAACTAAAATAAGTGTGTTTAAAGTCATTTCTGTGCCTGAAACGGGTCAAAATTGAAGCTTTTGAGTAATCAAAATTCTGTAAAAATGGCAATTTTGGTCACTGTGAGGCTTTAAAAAGTGGTTATTCAACATGAGGCACGATCCAATTGACATTTTGAATCATTTTTGGTACAGTCCAAAAAATCAATTTTCGGATGAAAACGATGACTCCAGACATGTCGAACGATCCCAAAATGGCCAATATGGATGAAATTTTAACATTTAATCTTTTGACTGTAAATGACTGTTGGATGTGAATTATGACTTTGTCAACTAAAATGAGTGTGTTTAAAGTCATTTCTGTGCCTCAAAGGGGTCAAAATTGAAGCTTTTGAGTAATTAAAACTCTGTAAAAATGGCAATTTTGGTCACTCTGAGGCTTTAAAAAGTGGTTATTCAACATGAGGCACGATCCAATTGACATTTTGAATCATTTTTGGTACAGTCCAAAAAATCAATTTTCGGATGAAAAACGATGACTCCGGACATGTCGAACGATCCCAAAATGGTCAATATGGATGAAATTTTAACATTCAATCTTTTGACTGTAAATGACTGTTGGATGTGAATTATGACTTTGTCAACTAAAATAAGTGTGTTTAAAGTCATTTCTGTGCCTCAAAGGGGTCAAAATTGAAGCTTTTGAGTAAGCAAAACTCTGTAAAAATGGCAATTTTGGTCACTGTGAGGCTTTAAAAAGTGGTTATTCAACATGAGGCATGATCCAATTGACATTTTGAATCATTTTTGGTACAGTCCAAAAAATGAATTTTCGGATGAAAAACGATGACTCCGGACCTGTTGAACGTTCCCAAAATGGTTTATAATGATGAAATTTTAACATTTAATCTTTTGACTCTAAATGACTGTTGGATGTGAATTATGACTTTGTCAACTAAAATAAGTGTGTTTAAAGTCATTTCTGTGCCTGAAACGGGTCAAAATTGAAGCTTTTGAGTAAGCAAAACTCTGTAAAAATGGCAATTTTGCTCACTCTGAGGGTTTAAAAAGTGGTTATTCAACATGAGGCACGATCCAATTGACATTTTGAATCATTTTTGGTACAGTCCAAAAAATGAATTTTCGGATGAAAAACGATGACTCCGGACATGTCGAACGATCCCAAAATGGTCAATATGGATGAAATTGTAACATTTAATCTTTTGACTGTAAATGACTGTTGGATGTGAATTAGGACTTTGTCAACTAAAATAAGTGTGTTTAAAGTCATTTCTGTGCCTGAAACGGGTCAAAATTGAAGCTTTTGAGTAATCAAAACTCTGTAAAAATGGCAATTTTGGTCACTGTGAGGCTTTAAAAAGTGGTTATTCAACATGAGGCACGATCCAATTGACATTTTGAATCATTTTTGGTACAGTCCAAAAAATGAATTTTCGGATGAAAAACGATGACTCCGGACATGTCGAACGATCCCAAAATGGTCAATATGGATGAAATTTTAACATTTAATCTTTTGACTCTAAATGACTGTTGGATGTGAATTATGACTTGGTCAACTAAAATAAGTGTGTTTAAAGTCATTTCTGTGCCTGAAACGGGTCAAAATTGAAGCTTTTGCGTAAGCAAAACTCTGTAAAAATGGCAATTTTGGTCACTCTGAGGGTTTAAAAAGTGGTTATTCAACATGAGGCACGACCCAATTGACATTTTGAATCATTTTTGGTACAGTCCAAAAAATCAATTTCCGGATGAAAAACGATGACTCCGGACCTGTTGAACGTTCCCAAAATGGTCTATAATGATGAAATTTTAACATTTAATCTTTTGACTCTAAATGACTGTTGGATGTGAATTATGACTTTGTCAACTAAAATAAGTGTGTTTTAAGTCATTTCTGTGCCTCAAAGGGGTCAAAATTGAAGCTTTTGAGTAATCATAACTCTGTAAAAATGGCAATTTTGGTCACTGTGAGGGTTTAAAAAGTGGTTATTCAACATGAGGCACGATCCAATTGACATTTTGAATCATTTTTGGTACAGTCCAAAAAATGAATTTTCGGATGAAAAACGATGACTCCGGACATGTCGAACGATCCCAAAATGGTCAATATGGATGAAATTGTAACATTTAATCTTTTGACTGTAAATGACTGTTGGATGTGAATTAGGACTTTGTCAACTAAAATAAGTGTGTTTAAAGTCATTTCTGTGCCTGAAACGGGTCAAAATTGAAGCTTTTGAGTAATCAAAACTCTGTAAAAATGGCAATTTTGGTCACTGTGAGGCTTTAAAAAGTGGTTATTCAACATGAGGCACGAGCCAATTGACATTTTGAATCATTTTTGGTACAGTCCAAAAAATGAATTTTCGGATGAAAAACGATGACTCCGGACATGTCGAACGATCCCAAAATGGTCAATATGGATGAAATTTTAACATTTAATCTTTTGACTCTAAATGACTGTTGGATGTGAATTATGACTTGGTCAACTAAAATAAGTGTGTTTAAAGTCATTTCTGTGCCTGAAACGGGTCAAAATTGAAGCTTTTGAGTAAGCAAAACTCTGTAAAAATGGCAATTTTGCTCACTCTGAGGGTTTAAAAAGTGGTTATTCAACATGAGGCACGATCCAATTGACATTTTGAATCATTTTTGGTACAGTCCAAAAAATCAATTTTCGGATGAAAAACGATGACTCCGGACATGTCGAACGATCCCAAAATGGTCAATATGGATGAAATTTTAACATTTAATCTTTTGACTCTAAATGACTGTTGGATGTGAATTATGACTTTTTCAACTAAAATAAGTGTGTTTAAAGTCATTTCTGTGCCTGAAATGGTTCAAAATGGAAGCTTTTGAGTAAGCAAAACTCTGTAAAAGTGGCAATTTTGGTGACTGTGAGGGTTTAAAAAGTGGTTATTCAACATGAGGCACGATCCAATTGACATTTTGAATCATTTTTGGTACAGTCCAAAAAATCAATTTTCAGATGAAAAATGATGACTCCGGACATGTCGAACGATCCCAAAATGGTCAATATGGATGAAATTGTAACATTTAATCTTTCGACTGTAAATGACTGTTGGATGTGAATTATGACTTTATCAACTAAAATAAGTGTGTTTTAAGTCATTTCTGTGCCTCAAAGGGGTCAAAATTGAAGCTTTTGAGTAATCATAACTCTGTAAAAATGGCAATTTTGGTCACTGTGAGGGTTTAAAAAGTGGTTATTCAACATGAGGCACGATCCAATTGACATTTTGAATCATTTTTGGTACAGTCCAAAAAATCAATTTTCGGATGAAAAACGATGACTCCGGACATGTCGAACGATCCCAAAATGGTCAATATGGATGAAATTTTAACATTTAATCTTTTGACTCTAAATGACTGTTGGATGTGAATTATGACTTTGTCAACTAAAATAAGTGTGTTTAAAGTCATTTCTTTGCCTGAAACGGGTCAAAATTGAAGCTTTTGAGTAAGCAAAACTGTAAAAATGGCAATTTTGGTCACTCTGAGGGTTTAAAAAGTGTTTATTCAACATGAGGCACGATCCAATTGACATTTTGAATCATTTTTGGTACAGTCCAAAAAATCAATTTTCAGATGAAAACGATGACTCCGGACATGTCGAACGATCCCAAAATGGCCAATATGGATGAAATTTTAACATTTAATCTTTTGACTGTAAATGACTGTTGGATGTGAATTATGACTTTGTCAATTAAATAAGTGTGTTTAAAGTCATTTCTGTGCCGGAAACGGGTCAAAATTGAAGCTTTTGAGTAAGCAAAACTCTGTAAAAATGGCAATTTTGCTCACTCTGAGGGTTTAAAAAGTGGTTATTCAACATGAGGCACGATCCAATTGACATTTTGAATCATTTTTGGTACAGTCCAAAAAATGAATTTTCGGATGAAAAACGATGACTCCGGACATGTCGAACGATCCCAAAATGGTCAATATGGATGAAATTTTAACATTCAATCTTTTGACTGTAAATGACTGTTGGATGTGAATTATGACTTTGTCAACTAAAATAAGTGTGTTTTAAGTCATTTCTGTGCTTCAAAGGGGTCAAAATTGAAGCTTTTGAGTAATCATAACTCTGTAAAAATGGTAATTTTGGTCACTGTGAGGGTTTAAAAAGTGGTTATTCAACATGAGGCACGATCCAATTGACATTTTGAATCATTTTTGGTACAGTCCAAAAAATCAATTTTCGGATGAAAACGATGACTCCGGACTTGTCGAACGATCCCAAAATGGTCAATATGGATGAAATTGTAACATTTAATCTTTTGACTGTAAATGACTGTTGGATGTGAATTAGGACTTTGTCAACTAAAATAAGTGTGTTTAAAGTCATTTCTGTGCCTGAAACGGGTCAAAATTGAAGCTTTTGAGTAATCAAAATTCTGTAAAAATGGCAATTTTGGTCACTGTGAGGCTTTAAAAAGTGGTTATTCAACATGAGGCACGATCCAATTGACATTTTGAATCATTTTTGATACAGTCCAAAAAATCAATTTTCGGATGAAAACGATGACTCCGGACATGTCGAACGATCCCAAAATGGCCAATATGGATGAAATTTTAACATTTAATCTTTTGACTGTAAATGACTGTTGGATGTGAATTATGACTTTGTCAACTAAAATGAGTGTGTTTAAAGTCATTTCTGTGCCTCAAAGGGGTCAAAATTGAAGCTTTTGAGTAATTAAAACTCTGTAAAAATGGCAATTTTGGTCACTCTGAGGCTTTAAAAAGTGGTTATTCAACATGAGGCACGATCCAATTGACATTTTGAATCATTTTTGGTACAGTCCAAAAAATCAATTTTCGGATGAAAAACGATGACTCCGGACATGTCGAACGATCCCAAAATGGTCAATATGGATGAAATTTTAACATTCAATCTTTTGACTGTAAATGACTGTTGGATGTGAATTATGACTTTGTCAACTAAAATAAGTGTGTTTAAAGTCATTTCTGTGCCTGAAACTGGTCAAAATTGAAGCTTTTGAGTAAGCAAAACTCTGTAAAAATGGCAATTTTGGTCACTCTGAGGGTTTAAAAAGTGGTTATTCAACATGAGGCACGACCCAATTGACATTTTGAATCATTTTTGGTACAGTCCAAAAAATCAATTTCCGGATGAAAAACGATGACTCCGGGCCTGTTGAACGTTCTCAAAATGGTCTATAATGATGAAATTTTAACATTTAATCTTTTGACTCTAAATGACTGTTGGATGTGAATTATGACTTTGTCAACTAAAATAAGTGTGTTTTAAGTCATTTCTGTGCCTCAAAGGGGTCAAAATTGAAGCTTTTGAGTAATCATAACTCTGTAAAAATGGCAATTTTGGTCACTGTGAGGGTTTAAAAAGTGGTTATTCAACATGAGGCACGATCCAATTGACATTTTGAATCATTTTTGGTACAGTCCAAAAAATGAATTTTCGGATGAAAAACGATGACTCCGGACATGTCGAACGATCCCAAAATGGTCAATATGGATGAAATTGTAACATTTAATCTTTTGACTGTAAATGACTGTTGGATGTGAATTAGGACTTTGTCAACTAAAATAAGTGTGTTTAAAGTCATTTCTGTGCCTGAAACGGGTCAAAATTGAAGCTTTTGAGTAATCAAAACTCTGTAAAAATGGCAATTTTGGTCACTGTGAGGCTTTAAAAAGTGGTTATTCAACATGAGGCACGATCCAATTGACATTTTGAATCATTTTTGGTACAGTCCAAAAAATGAATTTTCGGATGAAAAACGATGACTCCGGACATGTCGAACGATCCCAAAATGGTCAATATGGATGAAATTTTAACATTTAATCTTTTGACTCTAAATGACTGTTGGATGTGAATTATGACTTGGTCAACTAAAATAAGTGTGTTTAAAGTCATTTCTGTGCCTGAAACGGGTCAAAATTGAAGCTTTTGCGTAAGCAAAACTCTGTAAAAATGGCAATTTTGGTCACTCTGAGGGTTTAAAAAGTGGTTATTCAACATGAGGCACGACCCAATTGACATTTTGAATCATTTTTGGTACAGTCCAAAAAATCAATTTCCGGATGAAAAACGATGACTCCGGACCTGTTGAACGTTCCCAAAATGGTCTATAATGATGAAATTTTAACATTTAATCTTTTGACTCTAAATGACTGTTGGATGTGAATTATGACTTTGTCAACTAAAATAAGTGTGTTTTAAGTCATTTCTGTGCCTCAAAGGGGTCAAAATTGAAGCTTTTGAGTAATCATAACTCTGTAAAAATGGCAATTTTGGTCACTGTGAGGGTTTAAAAAGTGGTTATTCAACATGAGGCACGATCCAATTGACATTTTGAATCATTTTTGGTACAGTCCAAAAAATGAATTTTCGGATGAAAAACGATGACTCCGGACATGTCGAACGATCCCAAAATGGTCAATATGGATGAAATTGTAACATTTAATCTTTTGACTGTAAATGACTGTTGGATGTGAATTAGGACTTTGTCAACTAAAATAAGTGTGTTTAAAGTCATTTCTGTGCCTGAAACGGGTCAAAATTGAAGCTTTTGAGTAATCAAAACTCTGTAAAAATGGCAATTTTGGTCACTGTGAGGCTTTAAAAAGTGGTTATTCAACATGAGGCACGAGCCAATTGACATTTTGAATCATTTTTGGTACAGTCCAAAAAATGAATTTTCGGATGAAAAACGATGACTCCGGACATGTCGAACGATCCCAAAATGGTCAATATGGATGAAATTTTAACATTTAATCTTTTGACTCTAAATGACTGTTGGATGTGAATTATGACTTGGTCAACTAAAATAAGTGTGTTTAAAGTCATTTCTGTGCCTGAAACGGGTCAAAATTGAAGCTTTTGAGTAAGCAAAACTCTGTAAAAATGGCAATTTTGCTCACTCTGAGGGTTTAAAAAGTGGTTATTCAACATGAGGCACGATCCAATTGACATTTTGAATCATTTTTGGTACAGTCCAAAAAATCAATTTTCGGATGAAAAACGATGACTCCGGACATGTCGAACGATCCCAAAATGGTCAATATGGATGAAATTTTAACATTTAATCTTTTGACTCTAAATGACTGTTGGATGTGAATTATGACTTTTTCAACTAAAATAAGTGTGTTTAAAGTCATTTCTGTGCCTGAAATGGTTCAAAATGGAAGCTTTTGAGTAAGCAAAACTCTGTAAAAGTGGCAATTTTGGTGACTGTGAGGGTTTAAAAAGTGGTTATTCAACATGAGGCACGATCCAATTGACATTTTGAATCATTTTTGGTACAGTCCAAAAAATCAATTTTCAGATGAAAAATGATGGCTCCGGACATGTCGAACGATCCCAAAATGGTCAATATGGATGAAATTGTAACATTTAATCTTTCGACTGTAAATGACTGTTGGATGTGAATTATGACTTTATCAACTAAAATAAGTGTGTTTTAAGTCATTTCTGTGCCTCAAAGGGGTCAAAATTGAAGCTTTTGAGTAATCATAACTCTGTAAAAATGGCAATTTTGGTCACTGTGAGGGTTTAAAAAGTGGTTATTCAACATGAGGCACGATCCAATTGACATTTTGAATCATTTTTGGTACAGTCCAAAAAATCAATTTTCGGATGAAAAACGATGACTCCGGACATGTCGAACGATCCCAAAATGGTCAATATGGATGAAATTTTAACATTTAATCTTTTGACTCTAAATGACTGTTGGATGTGAATTATGACTTTGTCAACTAAAATAAGTGTGTTTAAAGTCATTTCTTTGCCTGAAACGGGTCAAAATTGAAGCTTTTGAGTAAGCAAAACTGTAAAAATGGCAATTTTGGTCACTCTGAGGGTTTAAAAAGTGTTTATTCAACATGAGGCACGATCCAATTGACATTTTGAATCATTTTTGGTACAGTCCAAAAAATCAATTTTCAGATGAAAACGATGACTCCGGACATATCGAACGATCCCAAAATGGCCAATATGGATGAAATTTTAACATTTAATCTTTTGACTGTAAATGACTGTTGGATGTGAATTATGACTTTGTCAATTAAATAAGTGTGTTTAAAGTCATTTCTGTGCCTGAAACGGGTCAAAATTGAAGCTTTTGAGTAAGCAAAACTCTGTAAAAATGGCAATTTTGCTCACTCTGAGGGTTTAAAAAGTGGTTATTCAACATGAGGCACGATCCAATTGACATTTTGAATCATTTTTGGTACAGTCCAAAAAATCAATTTTCAGATGAAAAATGATGACTCCGGACATGTCGAACGATCCCAAAATGGTCAATATGGATGAAATTGTAACATTTAATCTTTCGACTGTAAATGACTGTTGGATGTGAATTATGACTTTATCAACTAAAATAAGTGTGTTTTAAGTCATTTCTGTGCCTCAAAGGGGTCAAAATTGAAGCTTTTGAGTAAGCAAAACTCTGTAAAAGTGGCAATTTTGGTGACTGTGAGGGTTTAAAAAGTGGTTATTCAACATGAGGCACGATCCAATTGACATTTTGAATCATTTTTGGTACAGTCCAAAAAATCAATTTTCAGATGAAAAATGATGACTCCGGACATGTCGAACGATCCCAAAATGGTCAATATGGATGAAATTGTAACATTTAATCTTTCGACTGTAAATGACTGTTGGATGTGAATTATGACTTTATCAACTAAAATAAGTGTGTTTTAAGTCATTTCTGTGCCTCAAAGGGGTCAAAATTGAAGCTTTTGAGTAATCATAACTCTGTAAAAATGGCAATTTTGGTCACTGTGAGGGTTTAAAAAGTGGTTATTCAACATGAGGCACGATCCAATTGACATTTTGAATCATTTTTGGTACAGTCCAAAAAATCAATTTTCGGATGAAAAACGATGACTCCGGACATGTCGAACGATCCCAAAATGGTCAATATGGATGAAATTTTAACATTTAATCTTTTGACTCTAAATGACTGTTGGATGTGAATTATGACTTTGTCAACTAAAATAAGTGTGTTTAAAGTCATTTCTTTGCCTGAAACGGGTCAAAATTGAAGCTTTTGAGTAAGCAAAACTGTAAAAATGGCAATTTTGGTCACTCTGAGGGTTTAAAAAGTGTTTATTCAACATGAGGCACGATCCAATTGACATTTTGAATCATTTTTGGTACAGTCCAAAAAATCAATTTTCAGATGAAAACGATGACTCCGGACATGTCGAACGATCCCAAAATGGCCAATATGGATGAAATTTTAACATTTAATCTTTTGACTGTAAATGACTGTTGGATGTGAATTATGACTTTGTCAATTAAATAAGTGTGTTTAAAGTCATTTCTGTGCCGGAAACGGGTCAAAATTGAAGCTTTTGAGTAAGCAAAACTCTGTAAAAATGGCAATTTTGCTCACTCTGAGGGTTTAAAAAGTGGTTATTCAACATGAGGCACGATCCAATTGACATTTTGAATCATTTTTGGTACAGTCCAAAAAATGAATTTTCGGATGAAAAACGATGACTCCGGACATGTCGAACGATCCCAAAATGGTCAATATGGATGAAATTTTAACATTCAATCTTTTGACTGTAAATGACTGTTGGATGTGAATTATGACTTTGTCAACTAAAATAAGTGTGTTTTAAGTCATTTCTGTGCTTCAAAGGGGTCAAAATTGAAGCTTTTGAGTAATCATAACTCTGTAAAAATGGTAATTTTGGTCACTGTGAGGGTTTAAAAAGTGGTTATTCAACATGAGGCACGATCCAATTGACATTTTGAATCATTTTTGGTACAGTCCAAAAAATCAATTTTCGGATGAAAACGATGACTCCGGACTTGTCGAACGATCCCAAAATGGTCAATATGGATGAAATTGTAACATTTAATCTTTTGACTGTAAATGACTGTTGGATGTGAATTAGGACTTTGTCAACTAAAATAAGTGTGTTTAAAGTCATTTCTGTGCCTGAAACGGGTCAAAATTGAAGCTTTTGAGTAATCAAAATTCTGTAAAAATGGCAATTTTGGTCACTGTGAGGCTTTAAAAAGTGGTTATTCAACATGAGGCACGATCCAATTGACATTTTGAATCATTTTTGATACAGTCCAAAAAATCAATTTTCGGATGAAAACGATGACTCCGGACATGTCGAACGATCCCAAAATGGCCAATATGGATGAAATTTTAACATTTAATCTTTTGACTGTAAATGACTGTTGGATGTGAATTATGACTTTGTCAACTAAAATGAGTGTGTTTAAAGTCATTTCTGTGCCTCAAAGGGGTCAAAATTGAAGCTTTTGAGTAATTAAAACTCTGTAAAAATGGCAATTTTGGTCACTCTGAGGCTTTAAAAAGTGGTTATTCAACATGAGGCACGATCCAATTGACATTTTGAATCATTTTTGGTACAGTCCAAAAAATCAATTTTCGGATGAAAAACGATGACTCCGGACATGTCGAACGATCCCAAAATGGTCAATATGGATGAAATTTTAACATTCAATCTTTTGACTGTAAATGACTGTTGGATGTGAATTATGACTTTGTCAACTAAAATAAGTGTGTTTAAAGTCATTTCTGTGCCTGAAACTGGTCAAAATTGAAGCTTTTGAGTAAGCAAAACTCTGTAAAAATGGCAATTTTGGTCACTCTGAGGGTTTAAAAAGTGGTTATTCAACATGAGGCACGACCCAATTGACATTTTGAATCATTTTTGGTACAGTCCAAAAAATCAATTTCCGGATGAAAAACGATGACTCCGGGCCTGTTGAACGTTCTCAAAATGGTCTATAATGATGAAATTTTAACATTTAATCTTTTGACTCTAAATGACTGTTGGATGTGAATTATGACTTTGTCAACTAAAATAAGTGTGTTTTAAGTCATTTCTGTGCCTCAAAGGGGTCAAAATTGAAGCTTTTGAGTAATCATAACTCTGTAAAAATGGCAATTTTGGTCACTGTGAGGGTTTAAAAAGTGGTTATTCAACATGAGGCACGATCCAATTGACATTTTGAATCATTTTTGGTACAGTCCAAAAAATGAATTTTCGGATGAAAAACGATGACTCCGGACATGTCGAACGATCCCAAAATGGTCAATATGGATGAAATTGTAACATTTAATCTTTTGACTGTAAATGACTGTTGGATGTGAATTAGGACTTTGTCAACTAAAATAAGTGTGTTTAAAGTCATTTCTGTGCCTGAAACGGGTCAAAATTGAAGCTTTTGAGTAATCAAAACTCTGTAAAAATGGCAATTTTGGTCACTGTGAGGCTTTAAAAAGTGGTTATTCAACATGAGGCACGATCCAATTGACATTTTGAATCATTTTTGGTACAGTCCAAAAAATGAATTTTCGGATGAAAAACGATGACTCCGGACATGTCGAACGATCCCAAAATGGTCAATATGGATGAAATTTTAACATTTAATCTTTTGACTCTAAATGACTGTTGGATGTGAATTATGACTTGGTCAACTAAAATAAGTGTGTTTAAAGTCATTTCTGTGCCTGAAACGGGTCAAAATTGAAGCTTTTGCGTAAGCAAAACTCTGTAAAAATGGCAATTTTGGTCACTCTGAGGGTTTAAAAAGTGGTTATTCAACATGAGGCACGACCCAATTGACATTTTGAATCATTTTTGGTACAGTCCAAAAAATCAATTTCCGGATGAAAAACGATGACTCCGGACCTGTTGAACGTTCCCAAAATGGTCTATAATGATGAAATTTTAACATTTAATCTTTTGACTCTAAATGACTGTTGGATGTGAATTATGACTTTGTCAACTAAAATAAGTGTGTTTTAAGTCATTTCTGTGCCTCAAAGGGGTCAAAATTGAAGCTTTTGAGTAATCATAACTCTGTAAAAATGGCAATTTTGGTCACTGTGAGGGTTTAAAAAGTGGTTATTCAACATGAGGCACGATCCAATTGACATTTTGAATCATTTTTGGTACAGTCCAAAAAATGAATTTTCGGATGAAAAACGATGACTCCGGACATGTCGAACGATCCCAAAATGGTCAATATGGATGAAATTGTAACATTTAATCTTTTGACTGTAAATGACTGTTGGATGTGAATTAGGACTTTGTCAACTAAAATAAGTGTGTTTAAAGTCATTTCTGTGCCTGAAACGGGTCAAAATTGAAGCTTTTGAGTAATCAAAACTCTGTAAAAATGGCAATTTTGGTCACTGTGAGGCTTTAAAAAGTGGTTATTCAACATGAGGCACGAGCCAATTGACATTTTGAATCATTTTTGGTACAGTCCAAAAAATGAATTTTCGGATGAAAAACGATGACTCCGGACATGTCGAACGATCCCAAAATGGTCAATATGGATGAAATTTTAACATTTAATCTTTTGACTCTAAATGACTGTTGGATGTGAATTATGACTTGGTCAACTAAAATAAGTGTGTTTAAAGTCATTTCTGTGCCTGAAACGGGTCAAAATTGAAGCTTTTGAGTAAGCAAAACTCTGTAAAAATGGCAATTTTGCTCACTCTGAGGGTTTAAAAAGTGGTTATTCAACATGAGGCACGATCCAATTGACATTTTGAATCATTTTTGGTACAGTCCAAAAAATCAATTTTCGGATGAAAAACGATGACTCCGGACATGTCGAACGATCCCAAAATGGTCAATATGGATGAAATTTTAACATTTAATCTTTTGACTCTAAATGACTGTTGGATGTGAATTATGACTTTTTCAACTAAAATAAGTGTGTTTAAAGTCATTTCTGTGCCTGAAATGGTTCAAAATGGAAGCTTTTGAGTAAGCAAAACTCTGTAAAAGTGGCAATTTTGGTGACTGTGAGGGTTTAAAAAGTGGTTATTCAACATGAGGCACGATCCAATTGACATTTTGAATCATTTTTGGTACAGTCCAAAAAATCAATTTTCAGATGAAAAATGATGGCTCCGGACATGTCGAACGATCCCAAAATGGTCAATATGGATGAAATTGTAACATTTAATCTTTCGACTGTAAATGACTGTTGGATGTGAATTATGACTTTATCAACTAAAATAAGTGTGTTTTAAGTCATTTCTGTGCCTCAAAGGGGTCAAAATTGAAGCTTTTGAGTAATCATAACTCTGTAAAAATGGCAATTTTGGTCACTGTGAGGGTTTAAAAAGTGGTTATTCAACATGAGGCACGATCCAATTGACATTTTGAATCATTTTTGGTACAGTCCAAAAAATCAATTTTCGGATGAAAAACGATGACTCCGGACATGTCGAACGATCCCAAAATGGTCAATATGGATGAAATTTTAACATTTAATCTTTTGACTCTAAATGACTGTTGGATGTGAATTATGACTTTGTCAACTAAAATAAGTGTGTTTAAAGTCATTTCTTTGCCTGAAACGGGTCAAAATTGAAGCTTTTGAGTAAGCAAAACTGTAAAAATGGCAATTTTGGTCACTCTGAGGGTTTAAAAAGTGTTTATTCAACATGAGGCACGATCCAATTGACATTTTGAATCATTTTTGGTACAGTCCAAAAAATCAATTTTCAGATGAAAACGATGACTCCGGACATATCGAACGATCCCAAAATGGCCAATATGGATGAAATTTTAACATTTAATCTTTTGACTGTAAATGACTGTTGGATGTGAATTATGACTTTGTCAATTAAATAAGTGTGTTTAAAGTCATTTCTGTGCCTGAAACGGGTCAAAATTGAAGCTTTTGAGTAAGCAAAACTCTGTAAAAATGGCAATTTTGCTCACTCTGAGGGTTTAAAAAGTGGTTATTCAACATGAGGCACGATCCAATTGACATTTTGAATCATTTTTGGTACAGTCCAAAAAATGAATTTTCGGATGAAAAACGATGACTCCGGACATGTCGAACGATCCCAAAATGGTCAATATGGATGAAATTTTAACATTCAATCTTTTGACTGTAAATGACTGTTGGATGTGAATTATGACTTTGTCAACTAAAATAAGTGTGTTTTAAGTCATTTCTGTGCTTCAAAGGGGTCAAAATTGAAGCTTTTGAGTAATCATAACTCTGTAAAAATGGTAATTTTGGTCACTGTGAGGGTTTAAAAAGTGGTTATTCAACATGAGGCACGATCCAATTGACATTTTGAATCATTTTTGGTACAGTCCAAAAAATCAATTTTCGGATGAAAACGATGACTCCGGACTTGTCGAACGATCCCAAAATGGTCAATATGGATGAAATTGTAACATTTAATCTTTTGACTGTAAATGACTGTTGGATGTGAATTAGGACTTTGTCAACTAAAATAAGTGTGTTTAAAGTCATTTCTGTGCCTGAAACGGGTCAAAATTGAAGCTTTTGAGTAATCAAAATTCTGTAAAAATGGCAATTTTGGTCACTGTGAGGCTTTAAAAAGTGGTTATTCAACATGAGGCACGATCCAATTGACATTTTGAATCATTTTTGATACAGTCCAAAAAATCAATTTTCGGATGAAAACGATGACTCCGGACATGTCGAACGATCCCAAAATGGCCAATATGGATGAAATTTTAACATTTAATCTTTTGACTGTAAATGACTGTTGGATGTGAATTATGACTTTGTCAACTAAAATGAGTGTGTTTAAAGTCATTTCTGTGCCTCAAAGGGGTCAAAATTGAAGCTTTTGAGTAATTAAAACTCTGTAAAAATGGCAATTTTGGTCACTCTGAGGCTTTAAAAAGTGGTTATTCAACATGAGGCACGATCCAATTGACATTTTGAATCATTTTTGGTACAGTCCAAAAAATCAATTTTCGGATGAAAAACGATGACTCCGGACATGTCGAACGATCCCAAAATGGTCAATATGGATGAAATTTTAACATTCAATCTTTTGACTGTAAATGACTGTTGGATGTGAATTATGACTTTGTCAACTAAAATAAGTGTGTTTAAAGTCATTTCTGTGCCTGAAACTGGTCAAAATTGAAGCTTTTGAGTAAGCAAAACTCTGTAAAAATGGCAATTTTGGTCACTCTGAGGGTTTAAAAAGTGGTTATTCAACATGAGGCACGACCCAATTGACATTTTGAATCATTTTTGGTACAGTCCAAAAAATCAATTTCCGGATGAAAAACGATGACTCCGGGCCTGTTGAACGTTCTCAAAATGGTCTATAATGATGAAATTTTAACATTTAATCTTTTGACTCTAAATGACTGTTGGATGTGAATTATGACTTTGTCAACTAAAATAAGTGTGTTTTAAGTCATTTCTGTGCCTCAAAGGGGTCAAAATTGAAGCTTTTGAGTAATCATAACTCTGTAAAAATGGCAATTTTGGTCACTGTGAGGGTTTAAAAAGTGGTTATTCAACATGAGGCACGATCCAATTGACATTTTGAATCATTTTTGGTACAGTCCAAAAAATGAATTTTCGGATGAAAAACGATGACTCCGGACATGTCGAACGATCCCAAAATGGTCAATATGGATGAAATTGTAACATTTAATCTTTTGACTGTAAATGACTGTTGGATGTGAATTAGGACTTTGTCAACTAAAATAAGTGTGTTTAAAGTCATTTCTGTGCCTGAAACGGGTCAAAATTGAAGCTTTTGCGTAAGCAAAACTCTGTAAAAATGGCAATTTTGGTCACTCTGAGGGTTTAAAAAGTGGTTATTCAACATGAGGCACGACCCAATTGACATTTTGAATCATTTTTGGTACAGTCCAAAAAATCAATTTCCGGATGAAAAACGATGACTCCGGACCTGTTGAACGTTCCCAAAATGGTCTATAATGATGAAATTTTAACATTTAATCTTTTGACTCTAAATGACTGTTGGATGTGAATTATGACTTTGTCAACTAAAATAAGTGTGTTTTAAGTCATTTCTGTGCCTCAAAGGGGTCAAAATTGAAGCTTTTGAGTAATCATAACTCTGTAAAAATGGCAATTTTGGTCACTGTGAGGGTTTAAAAAGTGTTTATTCAACATGAGGCACGATCCAATTGACATTTTGAATCATTTTTGGTACAGTCCAAAAAATGAATTTTCGGATGAAAAACGATGACTCCGGACATGTCGAACGATCCCAAAATGGTCAATATGGATGAAATTGTAACATTTAATCTTTTGACTGTAAATGACTGTTGGATGTGAATTAGGAATTTGTCAACTAAAATAAGTGTGTTTAAAGTCATTTCTGTGCCTGAAACGGGTCAAAATTGAAGCTTTTGAGTAATCAAAACTCTGTAAAAATGGCAATTTTGGTCACTGTGAGGCTTTAAAAAGTGGTTATTCAACATGAGGCACGATCCAATTGACATTTTGAATCATTTTTGGTACAGTCCAAAAAATGAATTTTCGGATGAAAAACGATGACTCCGGACATGTCGAACGATCCCAAAATGGTCAATATGGATGAAATTTTAACATTTAATCTTTTGACTCTAAATGACTGTTGGATGTGAATTATGACTTGGTCAACTAAAATAAGTGTGTTTAAAGTCATTTCTGTGCCTGAAACGGGTCAAAATTGAAGCTTTTGAGTAAGCAAAACTCTGTAAAAATGGCAATTTTGCTCACTCTGAGGGTTTAAAAAGTGGTTATTCAACATGAGGCACGATCCAATTGACATTTTGAATCATTTTTGGTACAGTCCAAAAAATCAATTTTCGGATGAAAAACGATGACTCCGGACATGTCGAACGATCCCAAAATGGTCAATATGGATGAAATTTTAACATTTAATCTTTTGACTCTAAATGACTGTTGGATGTGAAT